>NC_135427.1:14662110-14889610 GCF_051991245.1 Festucalex cinctus | reverse complement strand
AGCAGACGGCGCCACCTGGTGGCATTTTGGCAACGAAACCGTTTGAAGTAAGTTGAGGAGCTTCATTTAGAAAAAAAAAAAATAGTCCTTTGCTGCCATTTTTAGGTAATTAAATGTCCCTTTTGGAAATATGAAAGGTTCAATGTAAATCAATAATGTATTTTTTTTTTTCTTCTAAACTGAAGGTGGTGCGCGTCCCTTTAGGGTCTGCAGAGCCGCGACGCCCGCTTCTTGGTGCCCAGGTCGGCAAAGGACCATGTGACCACCAAGAGTCCCCCAGCGTCATGTGACCCGGCTGCTATGGAAGTCAGATTCGGCTCACTTTAACTGGCACCGTCTCGGGTAAGGACGATTTCCAGATCTCGCCACAAAAAATCCGACATTTTAGCTTGAATCGATTTTTGTGACACTGTGGGCTCATCGGGAAAACAGTGAGAAAATTATGTTGTTGTTGTTGTTGTTGTTGTTTTTTATTTATTTATTTATTTATTTATTCTTAATTGTTGCAATACAGTTAGAAAATATCAGTAAATATAACGAGCAAATTGCTAAGTTGGCACCATTAATTGTGCTTTTGTAAGGACAATAAGCACTCGCATTTGCCACAGCCATGTCAAAATCATTGTTTTCATAGTTGCTTATTCCTTTTACTTTATCTGGGCCTCATTTTCCTGGAGGTGGCGTACAACCATTCGGTGTCGTTTCACGACTTCCTAAAACGTGCGTGCGCCCGTGATAAAATGAGGACGTCGAGAACACGTAGCGACACTTGAGGAAAGAGAACGGCTGCGATCCGTGTGCGTTTATGCCGCCTTCGTATCTAATATCCAGGGATTTTTTTCTTTTTTCTTTTTTTCTTGTGGAGGCTCTTTTGCTCCCGTTTCCCCTGTTAGCACAGCATTGCGCTACAGGAAGGCCTGACTGACTGGTTGGCGGCAAAGGACAGGAAACGATGTGTGTCGCGCAGCAGATGGAGGACGACGTTGTGCTTACACTGCATGCACGCACACACACACACACACACACAATCCCGCACAACTGGCTTCCAATCCAGCAGCTCTTATTGGAAGCACGATTGTGTTTTGCACCAGAGGCAGCCCCGAGACCTTCTTTCCCAAATAAGATTCACTTCCTTTGCATGTCTACAGTAGTTGCTATTTTCCGTTACTCATTTTCGAAATCCTGACCCCCCACCCCCAAAAAAAAACATATCAAGCAGCCAAAAATTGTTGATTATCTTCTACTAAATCCAAACTGATGCAACGCTGCCATCTACAGGAATGTTTGGCATTACTAGTGTTCATTTTGTCAACAAAAAACTGAACAAAAATAATTTCATCAACACACATTTCTCACCTGACTAAAACTAGATTAGACTAGACTAAAACCCTCATTAATAAACAATATCTTGGACTAAATCAGTATACATTTTTGTCGGCTAATGAAGACGAGATGAAAATGTACGTCACTTAATAAAAACTGGACTAAAATCTATGGATATTTTAAAATGAGATGAAAATGATTTGGTTTTGTAAAATCTTGTTCTCTGCTAATCTGCAGCTAGCGAGTGCAACATGCACAAACATGGGACAGACAGGAGGTGCGTTCACGGTGAAAGGTTAAAAAAAAAAGTAAATTTATAGTTTTAACGTAACATTAATCCAACGGCTATAATGTTACAACAATAATGTTAATCCGACCGCTAATTAATGCTGGCTAATTTACTAGCTCATAGCATGGAGCCATAGTAGCCACTTGTTGATATACTGTAATTGTGTCAAGTTTTTCATCAAAAAGTTGAGAGAACATTTGATGTGAAATAGTTTTAGTGTCAACATAATCTGACAAAAAAATACATTGGTTTAAATGACTAAAACTAGACTAAAACTTTGACAGTTTTTCTTGACTACAACTAGATGAATAAAATTACACTTTCTTGGACTAAAATAAAGACTAAAATGTTAGCTTCATAATCGACTAAAAATGGACTGAATAAAAAAAGACATGAGGTTGACAACTGATAAAAACTAACAAGCATGATTGAAACTGGGCTAAAACAGACTAAATGTAAAAATGGCGGATAAAATTAGCACTAGTCATTACATCCATTTTTGAAATCTTGATATTCACAGTTGAAAAACATATTTGATGTTTATATTCGCTGATGTCAGTGAACGGTTTGGAGAGTACAAACGTCGATGCCAGTCAATGATGTCAGGTATTGTAATGCCTCTGCATGTGGGCAAGGAGAGCCACAGGTGGCGTCGATTGAATGCGACAGACAGACATCAAATGTGGTATGTGGGCTGTTTTTCATGTTGGTTGCACCTCCAACTAGAATTAATATCGTCTCCTCAAGCAGTACGTTTGCCGGGAGTGTGTTTTAAAATGCGATTTGTCTTTTTTCAATTACCTGCTCTTCCACTTCCAGATGGCAGGCTGCGAAATACAAATTTGACCGACACTGATATTTGTTCTCGTCGCTGTTGAAAATGTGTGTGATAAGAAATCAGGCGGCGGGGTTCGCTTCATCTGGGAGATGAAGCGCCGCGATACGGTGTCTCCTCGCCATGGCAACGGCGATTGTTTGCCCTCAAGTCACGTGAACCTCCCAGGCCGCCACTGGTACTTTTTTTTTTTTTTTTTTTTTTTTTTTTTTTTAATATAAAAAGCCTCAAAAGGAAGGTTTTGTCAAACATGGCTCTCATCCTCACTGCGTGGGCCCTTCACATTGCGCCCCCCCCTCTAGTCCTTATGTCGCCCCTTTTTTTCAAGAATCAAGGAGCTTTTTGTTCGGCGGCGGCGGCGGCGCCTATCGCTCGTTTCTCCACCGCTGCCCTCCCTCCATAGCTCGCTACAGTCTTCACTCAGGGCATGGAGGCTTGCTGTTATTTTGGAGGATGGATGACACTAGAAATGAGAGTTCGTCCCAGTTGGAAATTATTATATATTATATAGTATAGACCTAATTTTTTTTTTCTTTTCAAGAATTAACTGGTTAATTCATATTTCCTTGTCAACACATTTCACTTTTTGCGGTTTAACTATATTACTTATTTAATTTTGTATGACATCCGCAGACTAAACTCCTGTAAGGGGAGCACAATATGGATTTAAGAAAAAAAACCTCAGCAAACAGGCACTCGGCAGTAACTTGAATACTACCATAGACCCAAAATGATTTAATGTAATCACGGTTTTTCATGTTTCATGGTGACTTATCAAATTCGCCAACATGCTTCGATATCGTTTGTTGAACACGAAGACTCCTCGCAATTTAGCATTACCCATCTGTCTACTCGAAGTGGTTCAGATTTGCTAGTAGTTGGGCAAATTCTCTCGGACGACTTTGTCAAAACAGCTGATCTTTTGTCTTTTTTGTCCAAAAGTACAATGCAGCTACTTGGTGCGTTCCCTTTGTCGACCTTGAGCATGAATTCTTGTCAAATGTGCTGTATGAATAATTAATGCCAGCTCGGGAAGTCAAAGCGACCACACGGAGACGGTTTGACATTTGCCAGCACAAAAGTAAGATTGACAATGCCGACCAGTTGTGTCCAAAATCATTTTAATTGCAGGCCATATGGTAGTTCAATCACAATAGAGTTACAATGCTGTGAAAATGTAAAATCACCTTATTTTATGTATAGTATACACAATTGCAATTAAATGTGGATACATGGCTCAATTGTGTACCTTCTGCCATCTAGTGGAAGAGCGTGGAATGGTTTTGCCTGTCAGTATACGTTGTTGCCATAGCTAGATGCACAAAGATACATGAGGAACGCAAAAGGGGGAAAATTCTATTCAAATTGCTCATGGCATTTTTTTTTGTCCAATACAGCTGAGGCTGTATTTTAAGCTCTAATCCCCACGTGGATGATGGAGTACAAACAGAATGATTAGTGACACGTGCGCTTGTAAGTGTTTTCATGCAAGTCTGGCAGCACGTTTGGTGCATGTAATGTGCAGGGGTGTAAATCTGTGGATTAAAAAAAAAACTATTGGTGCCCTGTTAAAACCAAATACAAGCTGTGACTTGGCATGCACACTAAAACAATACAAAATCATCTATATTTACATGCAGATGCTAACATCTCATCTGTATTTGATTTGTCATCTTGGCCGCATGCAAACATCTCCTCACACCTTCCAAGACGTTGAAGGTGGGGCGCAGTTGATACCGCAGCGCGTCAGCCGGCGGGCCTCCAAGGTCATTAGCGCCGGCCGGCACACAGTCGGAGCCCCTGGGAAGGAGGCGGGATTGATTTATGGACAGTGTGCAAGGGGCGCAGCAGGGCTGGCGACCCACATTGGAGCGCTGCAGTGGAGAACAGTTGACTGCTGCCTCCTATATAGGCTACTAGTGCAGTGCTTCTCGATTGGTGGGTAGGAACTTTGTGATTGCAACGTAATTGCACCATTACAAAAAACAAACAAACAATAAAAATCTCTATGGTCTGGTACCAAATGGTACCGGTTCGCAGGTTGATGGTTGGGGGCCACTGAACAGTCTCAAAAACAATACTTACAGACATATATTCTTCATGCTCAACAACAACAAAAAATAATAATTTCACTGCGACTTATTGAGGAGTTTAATATATTAGGCAAAAAATAATAATAATAATAATCCAAGAAAAAAATAAAAAATTCCACCAAAATGCTACCCCACCACCCCCCAAAAAATTACAAATATTTAAAATGTTGAAAATATTTTTTTGAATTACTGGTGCTGGGTATGCAGTTCTATTTTGTTGCGTTTTGTTTTCTGTATTATACTGCCCCATGTGGCTAAGGCGAAGAACACAAAGTTAATTGAATCGAAGCAAAAAGTTCTCTTTATTTTTTTTTTACTTTTTTTTTTCTATTGAGAATATCATTACTGTATTATTTTTATGAAATACGATATCATAGGGTGCTGTCTTTTCTTAACGTCCGTTTGCAAATTCACATTTGTAGTTTTTGGGGAACTGATCCTTGCTAAAAACTCCTGTTCACATCTCCTTTTTTTTTGTGCTCAAGCCAAATTCCTGTTTAATAATGTAATGTATAGTATTGCTTTGGTGCCGTCCTGTAGTATTTTGGTGCCAAGTAACTCATTTAAAGTGAGTTGTGGAGCTTTTATTTAGTGCTTTGTTGATGTCTACAGACAATTAGAATCTTTTTTTTTCAAGAGGGCATCAATTGCTAAGTTTGTGGCAGACACCGGATGCTAATTAGTAGCACTGCACTGAACTGTTACCCTTGGCTATAATTTACATGTAACATCTCACATATTTTAGTGCTTGATTTCTGACTTTTTGTTTTTCTTGCGTATGTTTTGCCATTCACACCCAATTTAAAAGAAAAATTTAAACATATGAGGTCACCTCGGATCGCAGTTCATCATCTGGCAGCTGGAGGCTTTTCTGCGCACATAATGTACCTTTTACTGCCAGCTCCTCACTCACATTCCCCGCGACTACCGCCCACCCACCCACCGCCCACTTTCCCAATTCCCCGGCTGACGTATGCGAGGAGACAGAGGGGACTCTGTGCCTGGCCAAAGCCACGTTCAGCTGCTCTGATGGCACCCGCAAACGCTAGAAAGATCGGCGTCTCGGTCCGATGGGGGTTTAAAGCTTGTCAGACGACTGCCAAAAAAAAGTGGCAGTGCTCACAATCAATCTGAGTTCTCGTGCTGTACTTTACAAAGACTGGGGACAAAAAGGCTTTTGATTAGCATTCGCTTTCTATTGTGAAAGGAACAGCTGCGCAGCATGTTAACTAACTGGTATTGCTGGATGCGATGTTAATTAAGCGTATTGTAGCTCCAGGCAAAAAAAAAAATGTAGATGTTAGTAATAGCTTTGTGTTAGCAAGTTTTGTTGTTGTGGAATTATCATATACAGTAATTCCTCATAATTTGGCAGTTCACAATTCAGGAATTCACCAAGACGGTTTTCAAACACGGTGCTGTCACACTGCCATATAGGAAAGTAGTACATTGGTGTTAAATAGACAGTGTGTAGGATTTAGTGACATCTAGTGATAGACTAAAAGAATGCAATGATTTTGAAGCACATGCAATATAAGGTGCCTCAGAGAGACAACACTTTGACAGCCTACCACCAATTACTACACTCGCAAAGTTCTTCTCCAGGTATCCGGAACAGAAAGATGGCGGCAAAACATGTCAGCCTCCTGTAAGGCACGGCGCAGCCTATCTAATCTAACTAGCGATCACTAGACCTATGGTTAGAATTAAAAAATAAACATTGATGTGATGGAACATATTTTTTTGCAGATAACTGAAATTAATACTTATTTTCTTAAACATTAGTTCAGCACTAGATGACGCTAAATTCTTCACACTCTCTTTTAAGGAACTATGTTGAAGTGATACATAGCTGTTAGCAGAAAGAGTGACAAACACATCTTTGCTGCTTGCTTTTTAATTTCAAGGGTCATGTTATAATATAAGTTTGAAATGATATAAACCATTTACCGTCTAGTCGAACATTTGAAATTGCCTGTTAAAGCAAACGTGTATCTTTAGGCCCTCGATGTTGTTTTTTTCTATAAGTGATATTGCCCAGCTAAGTGTTAATGTTAGCTGCTGCCTGTCTTGGCAATGTCAGAAGATATTATTGCACAATTGCTGGAATAAATCCCGACTTGTGTGACCTCTCGCAGATGCATACTCACCATGAGACAGCGCTACGCCTCACAAACTGTCTGGCCAGGCTAATAACCTTCCTCGGAGCATCCCGAAGTCAAGACGCCTCCGAAATTCCCCCCCATCCCCAGCCCCCTTGAGCCAACATATCTCATGACCCATTTCCATTATGACCGACGGCCGCTGACTCGCCGCTGCCTGCTAAATGGAGTGAGGACAATGCACAAATGCCACGGTAGCTGTTTGCCCATCGTCTGACCCGAGCTAAATGATGAGTCATGCTAAACAAAAAAAAAACAAAAAAACAAAAAAAAAGTCTCATCCGAGGCTTGTGCTGTGTAGCTGAAAAATGAGACGCTTGTGCAGGAATAGGACGGCGCTTTATTAATAGCGATATTGGGGACATTCCGGAAGGGGAAGGACGTGGTCGTCAAGAGAATCTAATAACGGAACGGAAGGTAGATGGGACATGAGAGCGGCGCTACGGGATAAACACTTGTGAATATCTAACCAGGATGTTGACCTTCCTGGAGAGCCTGACGAGAGGAAGGGACTTCGGGGGATGAGGAGAGTTAAGTCCCGCCTCCTCGTCTCTCCTCATTAGAATGCCGTCATCAGTCTTTCAGCGGGTTCTCCCTGCATGCGGCGTTTTATTGATGGGCCCGGGAAGTGTTATTGACCTGAACCTTCTGCTCCCTCGCTCAGCCGGTGCCGACTCCAAATTCCTCTAGCGTACCCTCTTCAGATAACAACACCCCCCTCCCCTCCATCCCTTTCCTTTTATGGGATGCTGCGGCACCGCAACACAAACACCTCATTGATTATGCACTTAGCCCTTCTTCTTCTTCTTCTTCTTCTTCTTCTTCTTCTTTTTCTTAGCGCAGCTGCAGCGCACACCTGCAGCCTTGAAGGGGCTGATGCACGTTCTTCTGTGGCTGGAACACGTTATGCTCAGAAAACACAATGAAACCGATGCTTTTTAAGGTTCTCCCTGCAGCAGCATGAGCAGTCCTTGAATAGGGTCAAGAATCGAGATGCTCCAAACAAACTTTGCGGGATGTGATGCCAAGGATGCATTCTACTCATATTATTGTTTATGAATCGCTCATGTTTTATACATGTTTCCTACACCCAACTATTTATTTGTACTCTGCAGTAAGTTTTGGCATTGCGTAGCCACTCCTGCCACACGCCAGTAACTCTGAGCTATTAAAACACATTTTTTAAAAGTCTTCCCGAGCATCTGTTCTCACTGTCGCTGTCTAGAAATGGGAGAATATCTATGACGTATACTTTGAGAAAATGAAAAGAGGATTCACTGCATTTCTTTTAAACATACATCTCAATTCAAATAACAACAGACGTATTTTATTATTAAGTAATTTTAGTTGTTAATCTTCAAAGATGTAATTTTTTCAGCGGCATTTTCTCAATGAAAACAAGCCATCATGCTGAGCCTGGCTTCCAAACATTATACAATTGCGCCTCCTTGTGGCTGTCCATAGCGTGCCTTTTTTTTTTTTTTTTTTTTTTTTTTTTTTAAAGCTAAATCTGAGCGCATCTCTAATGAATGAGCAGGATATGAGTGTATGGCTCCATTGTGACTCCTTCTCACTGAATGAGCACATTCCTCCAATCTGAATGGGGCTGTTCGGCGTTCCCATGTGGAGGGAAATTTAATATCCGTCTTGTTGTTGTTTTTCCCCTGCAGTCACAATGCTTCTGTTTTTGGTGGCAACCACAACATCATCCAATTCGAGCAGCAATGGCAACCATACACAAGGTAAGCGGCACGCAAGTCAGTCATCACTTGACCCCGTTGTAATAGTTCACCGCTTAGGAATGCGGCTAATAGACTGTTTCGTAATGTTTGTAAACAATACCAGAAGATTCTGGGTGACTAATCATCTGAAATAAGTTTTTGTTTGGGGTTGTGCTCGCTGCCAGATATATACCACAAAAAGTTTTACATTTTGTTGAGATTTCCGCGTGATGTCATGGCGACGAAAAGATGTATCGGTGTGATGCTAAATGTGCTAAAGCTAAGTTAATAACATTCATGTTTTTGATGAAGAAGTATTTCGTGCATCTTTTTCCTCAGAGGGCGTCCCGTCTACTGGCCACCACGTCCTCCCCACTGTGCTGGTCCTGTCCCTGCTGCTGCTCATAGTTGTGCTGCTGGCCTGGTACTTCCTCAGGTAAACCTGCAAAATGGCTGCAACGCAACCACAATTTTACACTGAAATTTGCTCCCAGATAGAATTAATAAGAATGACAGTTTTTGTCTGGTGTGCTCAGCTTGTCTGCCTATAGGCAAGATAAGATAAACGTATGGATGTATTACTTGTCTCAACTCTTCTCAGCTCATCAGTTTGGCACCAATGTGTCATTCTTGGCAGAGGATAAAGAATACATGACTGAGTACTTGGCATTCTTTGTATGTCTTCAATCCATTTTTTTAATTGCACTACAACATAGATGTTATTTAATGTAGAGCTGTCAAAATTAATCGATTATCAAATTAATGGACAACTATTTTAATAATCAAGTAATTGTTTATAGCCATTTTTTAGTTTAAAATTGTCCAAATCTTCTGATTTCAGCTTATCAACAGTTAATTGTTCACTGATTTCTGTAGTCCTTCATGAAAGAAGCTTGATTATTTTCTGTGTTTAATCAAAATAAGACATTTGCTACATCTGTTTTTACTTTGGAAAACAAACCGGTAACATAGTACAACATAAGTCCCCCTTATCACTATACGTATACAAAGTACAAAGTAAACACCAATCACTGGTTAATAAACAGTAATGATGGGGGGAAATGTTTTTTTTTTTTAATGCACCTTAATTCAAAATGAAAATGAATCAGATTAATTGATTCTAAAAATAGTCGATAGTGACGGCGCTAATGTCATGTTAACATTGATAGCGGACTGAAAGGCTTAGCTTTGCAAGTCCAATTCGACCTGTAGTTGTGTTTTTTGCAGTAAGTTATTCCTATTCTTTCTTCCTAGTGACAGGCAGAAAAAGGAATCTGAACAATTCTGATGTTTTAAACTCATTACTGAACCACGTCGACTTAATTGTGACTGAGTGTGCTGGAAGCAAAAGTATGTAAGGCTTTATAAACATATGTGTGTCTAAACAAACAGCAGTGTCTTGCCCCTCCTCCTCAACCGTGGGCCCTCACTGATTGGCTTGTAGCCAGATTCCGAGGCAGTGCTCCGGGTGACAAACACTTCCTCCTCTAGTCGCCGAGGCGGAGCCCCGAGTCAGGAAGCGGCGCTCGTCGCCTCCCTCTGACAGCCAAGCCAGCCAGCCAGTCAGTCAGTCAGTCAGTCGGTCGATCGGTAACGCGGGCAGAACACACAAACGCCGTCCTCCCAACACGTTAGCTCATGAGAAAGAATACCTTCTCCAGCTTCAGATGGTATGATATGTTTGTTTTTTTTAATTTTTGTCGCGTTTGTTTTGATTTGTCCATCTGTGTGTCGTAGGTTAAAAAACCAGAGGAAAGCGGTGGTCACCACAGTGGACAAGAAGATACCAAATGGCATCCTGGAGGAACAAGGCACGTGAAAGCGCTTTTATTATGATGGAAGTGAGCGCAACGTGACAATTGGCAAGCTGCCGCGTGTTTCTCTCACACTGCTTCATTGTGGTCGTCCTTGACTTCCTGCTGACAATGTGAAAAAAAAACAAAAAAACGCAACAAACGTTCTAATGATTTTTTTTTTTTGTGTGTCACTTGACGCAGACGCGACGGTGGTCCTCCTGCCCAGATCCCCTTCGTCCGCCAAGAACTACCCGCCGCTGGCCGTGGAACACCTGGAGGACGAGTACAGGCTGCGCTCGGCCGACGACGGGAAACTTTTCCGGGAGGAGTACAACGTAAGCGCTCTGACTCGAGCTTCTTTTTCACCGAGGTCCCCGTCAAAAAATGACCGCGGCAGAAGATGGTGCTTATTCTCAAATCGTGTATGAACGCGAAATCAAGCAGCATCCCATGAATGGATGGCGCCGATATTGGATGTAATGTGGTGCGATAAGGTTGCAAAAAAAAAGTTGAAACAAAATAACATAAACATTGTGAGCTAACTATTAGTTAGAAAATATTGCAATGCCCCATCAGGTGGTCAAGGGTAATCAAAGCTGCCGGTGCACTTTAATGAGCTTTATTGAGCAAAACAAAATCATCATAATTGAAAAAAAAATCCTAAACATTCAAACCTGATGGCCGTTTTTCCATAAGTCACGGTTAGCCAGTTAACAGCCAGCAACTAACCCAAGCTCACAACAGCCAAATCTACTTTCATTTTTGCTGACACCCACGTCACTTACCAGACCAGGCTCCAGCTTTTTAAAGCCATATACACTCATAGTCACAGATATATGGCGACATGGACAGAAAACACGTGCACATTTTGTTTTTGAGAATCCTATTCAAATAGTAAATGGGATGGATAACCGGTCGACATTTTGTTTTACTTAAAAACCTCATTGGAAAATTTTGGCTTTTACGAGCAGTGTGAAAGGGGCTTTGGATTCTACCTCTGAAGGCAGAAAATTGCTGAGGCAATTTTGTCTCCCGACTCTTTTATGCTATTTATACAGAACAACAACATGGAAAAATGCTGGCTCTCCTCGGCAATGTAAAGGCGGCTTCTGACACGAACACAAAATATGGAAAACTGCCAGGTGGACTTTGCCCCTCCCCTTCCTTGTCAGTGTTGTTTACACAAAACAGTGATATGGAGAAGAAGAAAAAAAAAGTAGAAAAGGTCAACTTTAACCGGTGGTGTAAAAAGAAGCGTTTGATGTTATAGTGCCGGGGTGGGCAATTTATTTTCCAAAACGGCCATATGAGAAAGTGGAAAAGTTGTGGCGGGCCATGACAATATGCTCATCAGTTGTGGCCTATTTTAACTCATTCACTACCATCATTCCAAAGCGATGCAACGCTGCCATCTAATGGAATCTGTTTGTCATGTCAGTAGATGAGTATTGAGGAAAATGACCAAGTCTTTCTTTTTTTTTTCCCCATGACACATGCGTGCATCCTCACATTAAAAATACCCTTTTCCTCTTTCAGCATCTGAGTCAGAATTACGTTTGGTAATTTTTTATTTAGCATGCACCAATAGAGGAAGTGCTAATGCAAATGAAGTGGGTGTGATGTGTTTGTAGCAGAGGAAATGACTATACACCGAAATGAACGAATGTCGCGCGGCTAACAATCGCGCACATACGCACGTGAGCTCATTTGACATGTTGACAAATTGTTGCGCAGTCGCTGCCGGGGGGCCACGCCCACGGGACGTACGAGGAGGCCAACAAGGACAGCAACAAGGACAAGAACAGATATCCCAACATTCTTCCCTGTGAGTATTAGCAGCGGCGCTAGCTTAGCTAGGGGTTGTAAAAAGGTTGCTTTTGCTTTCACTTTTGCGGCAGCCAGTCACGCTAGGGGGAGACTTGTTACCATGACGACCACCAGTGGCAGTCGCTGTTGAATGTTTTTTTTCCCCACAAATTGATATTCATTTTTAGTAACCAAATAAAAGTGTTAAATTGCTTGAAATATTGCTTGTGAACAGTTAATTGGCTGAGAAGTGTTGTAAATTATTTCAATACATTTGAGTAAGACTGTTTGGTTCAATGTAATGTTTAAGTGCAGAAGAAATTGGTCAGCCATAAAGGTAAACTGCTTCAGCTTGTTGGATTTATTGTATCACTCTTAAAGCCGAAGCTCAAAGACGTTTAAAAAATAATTTAGGAAGATGATGAATCCACAGTTTACTTATTTTTTAAAGAAATAAAAGCTTGGCAGATATTAATCTCCCACCAATTTGATTTTGCGTTTTAAATTTGCCGTTGTGTCGATGTTGCTGCACAATGGTATAATGCTAACAATATGAAATAAGAGAGTCAGTCAGAAAGTAACAATTTTCTCAATTTACCTGACTTCATATTTTTTGCAGAAATTTCAACAGTGTGTAATTAAAATACTCGTTACTTTAAATATGAGCCGTTAAAAAGTTGTTTGACCAGAGCCACTTGCTGTCAGCCATTTTGGAAAGCGTTGGTGAGTTTGTTTGTTTGTGGGGAACCATTTCCAAAATGGCTGACAGGAAGTGGATAAACAAAACTGTTTATACAGTATATTTTTAATCAGTTATTTTCACTACACATTGTTGAAATGTGAATTAAAATATGAAGTATATAGGTTGGATAAATTGAACCAGTCCCATACTAAGTTAAGTTAATTCCACACTCACAGGGCATTTGACATATGCTGCATTCAAGGATGGTCGGAAGTCAGAAATATCCGAGTTGGTTTGTCCCAGTTCCGACCTGAAAACGTTTGAGGCAAAAGTAAACACCCAAAATGGTAGATAGCGGTAAATTGTTTTTGTATTTTGGTCCTCAAAACTCATTTAGACCTCCAGCAAACTTACCTGCTCGCAATTTCGCAAGTGGAATTTCCGAGTTCAAGGGGGCATTCCCGTACACACTTCATGGTTTGCACTCGGAAAAGTCCGACTTAGACCATCCTCGAACGCAGCATTATTTCTTGGATTTAATAATGAATTAATATGAGAAGCATGAATGACAACGTGACCTTTCCCCTCTGGCAGATGATCATTCCAGGGTGTTGCTGACTCAGCTGGAAGGATGTCACGCCTCCGACTACGTCAATGCCTCATACATCGATGTGAGCCCAACATAAATAATCTTTCCAGGTGTTTCATATTCTAATCAAAGCTTTCCCCAAACAGGGTTTCACCGTTAAGAACAAATTCATAGCAGCACAAGGTAAGTCGACGTGTTCGTCTGATGAACTTTTTTTGGGGAAAAGAAATCATTACGATTTTTGTGGCGGGCAGGTCCAAAAGAGGACACGGTTGGCGATTTCTGGAGGATGATTTGGGAACAGAAGGTGTCGACTGTCGTCATGCTGACCAACTTGAAGGAGAGGAAGGAAGTGAGTGAATGAGAGCGCTGGCGGCGAATGAATATTCTAAATTGTTCAATCATTTCGAAGAAAGCCCTCAAATTGTGATTTGTAACGATATTCGTGATTCCCGCGCAGGACAAGTGCTACCAGTACTGGCCGGATCAGGGCTGCTGGACTTACGGGAACGTGCGCGTGGCAGTGGAGGATTTCACCGTGCTGGTGGATTACACCATCCGCAAGTTCTGCATACAATACGTGCGGCGCCACAGAATGCATCCTACGCTACGATAGCCTTCGCTGACACTTTTTGTTTATCTTTCCGCTGGTAGCAATCCAGCGACGCCGCCAAGACGCCGCGCTTGGTCACGCAGCTCCACTTCACCAGCTGGCCCGACTTCGGCGTGCCCTTCTCGCCCATCGGCATGCTCAAGTTCCTCAAGAAGGTCAAGGCCGTCAATCCGACCTTTGCCGGGCCCATCGTGGTCCACTGCAGGTACACGTCAATGCACGACAGTTGCAAATATTTGGCCGATAATTTGACAATCGTAGCTTTCAAAATAATTCTCTTATATTATTTTAAGTAAAATATTTGTCTAACATTTTTAAATCATAGATTTTATATAGCTATAAAAGAGGGGCATAATATTATACAGATTTGTGCTCGGTATTAGGGATCATCATAGATTTTAAACAATTGTTTTCTAAAAATTATAATAATTATTACAATGAAAGACGTTTCTAAAATGCTTCCAATTATGTTAAAAAAAATCTTATTTAGCAATTTGAGAGGGGAAATATGACTAAATAATTATTTATTTATTTATTTTAACTCATTCACTCCCAGCCATATTCACAGAAGTAATCCCCTTCACCCCCGGCTGTTTTACTGGATTTTGACTGATTTTGCAAGGCCCACAGAATATTGTGTTCTATTAATATAAAAACATGGAATGGAATTTTTTTTCTGGTTAAAGCAATATTTAGCTATTTTATAATAATGTCACAATATTAGGCACAGCCTTCATTCTGATGCAGTCTAGTTCTGTGCTTGGTATTAGATGACTGGCATTAATTCCCTCTTGTTTTGTATTATTATTTTTTTATTACATTTACGGTTAGTAATATGATTATTTTATTGACAGCAGTTACTTTTTTTTTTTTTTTACAATATTTTTTATTTATTTATTTTTTTACAATATTTTTTTTTATTGTCATTACTACTATTAAATTGTATCTTACTAAGGCTCGTTTGTCATTGTTTTATTTCAAAAAAAAAATCTCTTCAGCCAGTATTTACAGTATTGCTCATATTACAGTTTATGTAACTACATGAGATGGTCAAAATATTAGGCACAGCTCTGTCCAACTTTATTAGCAAAAATAAATTGATATGTTCGACATCGATATCTGACAGCATCAATCCAAAGGTGACATTATATTTTTTCCCCGCCGTCCCAGCGCTGGCGTCGGTCGCACGGGCACGTTCATCGTGATCGACGGCATGATCGACATGATGCACGCCGAGCAGAAAGTGGACGTGTTCGGCTTCGTCTCCAAGATCCGAGAGCAGCGCTCGCAGCTCATCCAGACAGACGTGAGTCGTCGTGCCACCAAAAACGTCCTTTGGCAACGCGCGGCGCGTAAATAAACTCACGCGGGCGGCCCACGTTCCTTTCCCGTCCCGCAGATGCAGTACTCGTTCATCTACCAGGCGCTGCTGGAGTACTTCCTGTACGGAGACACCGAGTTGGACGTGTCGTCTCTGGAGGGACACCTGCACAAGCTGCACAACACCTTCAACCAAGGGGACCGCGTCGGACTGGAGGAGGAGTTTAAGGTGAACAAGAAGAAGAAGTCTGAAGGACTCATACATCAAATTGAACATTAAGTCATCCATTTTGTTTTGACACAGCCATTTTACTTTAAATTCCAGGGATGCTACTTATGCTTATTCGGAGGATTCTCCATGTTGATGTTTTTGTGTTTGTCCCTCAGAAACTGACCAACATGCGTATCATGAAGGAGAACATGAGAACGGGGAACCTGCCCGCCAACATGAAGAAGAACCGAGTGCTGCAGATCATTCCGTGTAAGAGAAGAAGAAGAGGAAGCGGAAGAAATATTCTCTTCTGTTTGTTTTTGAGCCCTTCTTCTTCCTCTTTCAGACGACTTCAACAGAGTTATTCTCTCCATGAGGAGAGGTCAGGAGTTTACCGATTACATCAACGCATCCTTTATAGACGTAAGCGCCTTTTATGTGCTTTTATACCAGGGGTGTCGAATTCCGAGCTCTTGTTTTTATTATTTAATTGTTTTTCCGTGTCTTACAGGGCTACCGTCAGAAGGACTACTTCATCGCCACGCAGGGCCCGCTGCAGCACACGGTGGAGGACTTCTGGAGGATGGCGTGGGAGTGGAAGTGCCACTCCATCGTCATGCTGACCGAGCTGCAGGAGAGGGAGCAGGTACGCTTTTCGTCGCCTCACCTGTCTGTTTCTTCAGAATTTAAGAAAATTGTTGGTGTGTTTGCAGGACAAGTGTTATCAGTATTGGCCCAGCGAGGAGTCGCAGACGTACGGCGATTACAACGTGGAGATGAAGGGCGACGCCTTGTGCGACACTTTCAGCCTACGAGACTTGGTACTCACCTTCCTGCCGGTAAGGACGCCCGCAACGCTCGCCTCGCATTCCTCAAGGATACAAGAGCAAAAAGCAGTTAATGCTGGCAAGGAGGTCTTTTTATATTAATTCTGACATTTTTTGTTTTAAGAGATATAAATAGTTAAAAAAAAAAAAAAAAGTGTATTTTCCATAAATATTTAATATTAGTTGTCACAAATATTTACAGGTATTAGTTTAATAAAAATCGAATCATTCTAAAAAAAAAAAAAAATTAAATTTTCCAATAATTATATTTGATTATGAGTATTAATTAATTTGATAGTGATAGTCAATATTTGATAATGATGATCATAAAAATTGCATAATTTATTTTAAAATATATATAATTTAATTGAAATAAGTTTCATAAAGTTTAAAAAAAATCATACAATAATTATATTATTTATTAGAATTGTTGAATAAAGCCATTTTCTACAACGAAGTCTGATATTTGTGTTTTTCATCCTTTTTAAAATTGATAATTTTATTTAATTATGAAAAAAAATCACATATAAATGACTCTTAAAAGTATTCCAACTCATCCAACAGGAGAAGGCAACGCGTGTGATCCGGCACTTCCACTTCCACGGCTGGCCCGAGGTGGGCATCCCTGCCGAGGGGCGGGGCATGATCGACATCATCGCCGCTGTGCAGCGGCAGCAGCAGCAGTCGGGCAACCATCCCATCGTGGTGCACTGCAGGTACATGCGCAAGAGGGCGCTATACACCTTTTTAAAAATGAAAGATAATTTATTTATTTATTTATTTATTTATTTTCTCTCCTCTCGGCCTACAATTTGACAACACACCATGCATCTAGCTTGTCACAATCATGGACACGTTACATGGGACACATTTTTCATTGAAAACACTTATTGGAGGTTTATCTGAGTAGAAAGTAGACTAATGTAGCTATTACAATGTTCGCAGCTAGGTTGGGACAAAATCAAAAAGATACTTTTCACTTTTTCCTGAACTGCCCAAAAAAAAATGAAAGCTAACATTGACACCAAGGTTCCAGCCGATGGCGCCAAAGTAATGGTTTTATTGTTTTTGGCTTGATCCCTGTTTTCTGTGAATAATGGAGAAGAGGTTCCCCAAAAAAAATATATATTTTTTGTTTTGTTCTTTACTCTTTATGGTTCCATGTGAGTTTTTGCTACCGGAAGTTCATGTTGCCGCGATGTTGGAAAGGTCGAGGGGGCACGTTGCCCACGTGTGACGCCAACGCTAATGCTGCGGTGTGCCTTTTTGTGGTGCGCTTTGTAGCGCCGGCGCGGGGCGGACCGGTACGTTCATTGCACTGAGCAACATCTTGGAGCGCGTCAAGGCGGAAGGCCTGCTGGACGTCTTCCAAACTGTTAAGAGTTTACGCATGCAGAGGCCGCACATGGTCCAGACGGTGGTGAGTAAGAGGAGCCAAACCAGTTTGATTTGGGGAGTTTCACTTTTTTTTTTTTCCTTTTTGTTTATATGACGGGTGTTGGGTTACAAATGAGGGGAGAGTAATAAGTGTAATTATTTTCTATAATTGTAATTTTTTTTTTTAATTAAATGTAATTTTTAATGACTGCTTTTTGTTGACCCTTTTTTCCCCCACTATATTTAACATTTTTTTATGCATGTTTTTTTTTTTAACATATTACATACGGATTGAACTTCTTTTTTCAAGTAGATGTTATATTTCAAAGCCAAATGTGTGTAACACTGATTGAAATTGAGCTTTTGTTGTTTTTGTGTATGTTTTGTGTGACAGGAGCAATACGACTTCTGCTACCGGGTGGTACAAGACTTTGTGGACATTTTCTCCGACTATGCCAACTTTAAATGAGCTGATTCTTTGCCTTATCAACGTCGTCATTGTCCTATCTTTTTTTGTTTGTTTATGGGTTTTTTTCTAAAGCTTCTATTTTTTGCTATGCACTTGTCCCTAACATCAACTAAACCTCCGTCCTGCCTGTTTTATATACAAAAAAAATAATAATAATTGTACATGGGTTAAATAAAACAAAGTGGTAATTTATATTTTGCAGTATGTAAGATAATTGTCTGTTCATTTTCTGTTTTTCTTGTATAATATTGTCCTCCGGAATGTTTATGTCCATGTAATATTTTTAAAAAGTTGTAAATGTATTTATGTACCCAAAGCCAACTTTATTAGTTTGTTTGTTTTTTCCCCCATTCCTGGCATTTTTTTTGGCTGTGTGACATGTTCATCAAGTCCTCCAATATGATTGACGCGCACAAAATAGCACAAGGTTGCATTTCATTGAGGGGGGAGAAAAAGCACAGAAAAGTCAGATTTTTACAGACAAAAAGTTGCAATATTTTGGGTGGGGTTGTGCCATATTTTTTTTTTTTTTTTTTTTTTTAGTGAACCCTAATTTGATCAAATTTAAACAGAAAGAAAGAAACTTTGAGTTGGGATGCAGTGAATGTAGAGGATTTCGACATGAACTTCTCTTCATTTTGTGTCCAAGTCTTGATGGCTTGTCTGATTGTAAAACTTCTACATGTAAAATAACTCCACAGATGCATTAAACTCAACTTTGGGAAGAATTTCTTGGAACTTTGGACACACTTGTTGATTCTGTGTGTGAATGTGTGTGTTTTCAAAATTCAAAATAGATTTTTTTTTTTTTTAAATATTTCCATTTTTTTTTCAATTGACATTTTTCCCAATTACACATTAAGCAACCATTTTAAACATTTTTATTCTTGTGCATTTTCATTATTTAATTTTTTTCTTTTAGTTTTTATAATTTTGTTAATTTTTATTTAGTTTATTTTTATTAATTCAATGTATTCATTTTTTTTAACTAATTTAATGTAGTATTAGTATTTTCTTTTTTACATTTTTAATTTGTCAGTTTTTGTTGTTTGAATTTAAGATTTATTTATTTAGATTTATTTATCCTAATGCTCGTTTGGATGGACGTTTGGGTTGTGTTGATACCTCAAACCACCTGGGGGCAGTGTTGGTTACTTTAAGACAGGCCACCTATTATTTTGCTTCCATAATAAACATCATATTGTTGTTGAAATGAGGGGCGACACGTCGGTGTGACCGCATTGAGTTTCATGTGAGGATTTCAACATGTGACGCGTAAGTTTGAAGCCGTGTGATGTTTCATAACAATTTCAACGCGTGTCCAACAATCCTTTCGTTTCTTATGTTGTAGATCATCTAAAAGCTTCTTTGTGGACCCTCCCAACACTTCCTCAGGGTCCTCATCGCCACGGTAACGCGCCATCGGTCACCCCCCAACAAAAGGTCAGCCGTGTGTCAAGAAGTCGTATGAATTATGTATTAACCTCGACCTTCTATTTTTGGACTTTCTTTCCACTTGTGACGCTCACTGACGTTCATTTACGAGACATCTGCAGCTTTACATTGTTTATTGTTCATTTTTCTCCTTATCGAGACGTTTTGGCTGCACTTTTTTTTTTTATGTGGAATGTCGCGGAATTGTTGGTATTACCCGTTTTTTCCGTTTTCTTCTTCTCCGTATTTGTCTTTCTGTTCCCATTTTTCTGTATTTTTCTTCCTACAACTTCTAATAGTTTTGTGATATTCACTGGAGTTTTGAGTTTTAGGTTTTGTTTTGTTTTTTTAATTACTTTTCGGAGTTTTTTTTTTTTTTATTCTTTTTTTAATCATTTAATTTAATTCATTTTTATTAGTTTGCGACCCGACCCCAGATAAGCTTTAGATGATGGATGGATGAATGGATGGTTTGTTTTTTCGAAAATGTTTTTAGTTGTTTTTTGTTGTTGTTTTTTTTTCTAACTAGATTTAGTATTAGATTTAGTTTTATTTTATTGTGTGCAAGATTAAAAAAAAAAATAATCCACGTGTACTACAATACCTGTGTACAACAAATCTTCATGGCTGACCAGTTCCTTTTGCACTGAAATACTACAGCAATTTTACGTAAACTATTTTCGCTTATTGCCTGGAAAAATATCCAGACTTTCATTTTTCTCAGCTAAAATCGCTTAATAATTCTTAGAAAGTAACTAACAACACGCAGAGGACCGTTCGATTTGTTAGCAAATATGAAATTGACCATATTCGGTCATACGCAGTTTCAGACAAACAGACGATATTCAATCTTTTATTATTATTATTATTATTATTTTATGGCCTTTTTAGTGCATTTTGGAAAATTTGAAGTCTCCAATTTTTTTCTTCTAACGAACCTCGTGCGTTGCCTTTAATAACGGACCTGTTGAGCAACTAACAATGACTTATGTCTTTTTTTTTATTTTTTATTTTTTTATATATACCGCCAGAAGAAGGCGGGGCCTAACGTTAAACAATTTTCGGGAAGGCCTTTTTCCGTGTCATCGCTGACCAATCGGCATCTGGCGGAAAGTCTTGCCACAAAATGCGGGAGCGATCAGGATCCTTCTGCTCGACACCAGATAGCTTATGTGGTCTCTAATTACATTTTTTAGCTTTTAGCGCAACGTAAAGTACATTGCCTTTGCAATGTGATATTAATATTTGATATGATATTCATATTGTTAGGTGATACTTTGCGGATGTTGAGATGCTTTCCAGACTCAAGTAGGACATTGAAAAACCAGTCAAAAGGAAACTAAATGTTGACTTTTCATGAACATCCATTAAATGTTTCTATTTTTCAGAATGTTGTTAAACACTTAATTGATGGCTAATTAAACACACTAATAAGTAAATTATTTTGGAACTGGGTCATGTTGTCCCAGATGAAGCTGAGTGGTCCCTAAAAATAGCTCAAATGAATCCTCATTTCAATTTTGTTACCATGGAACGTCGCAGAAATGTTATTTTTAACCCGTCCGTATTTCAGTGATGTCACAAGCGCCTTTGGAACCGGATTCATTTTGAAGCTTTCAGTCAGTAAACACCACTTTTACGAGCCTTACGCAGTCAGACCTCCCCCAAGGCTTTCACATGACGCTCATAAAATCAGGACGTAAATGCAATTCGGGGAAACATGTATCGCGTTTACACTGTGGACGAATGCGCAAATCGGAATCAGATCCGGATTAAATAGAGTTTACCAATACAGATTCAGATGAGCATTTTTTTTTTTTTTTTTAATAAATCGGTGTACCTTTTCATATAGTTCTAAACAGATGAAATGTTCATGGGGCATCGGATGCCATGTTTTATACATATAATACAGAACAGTGATGTCATTGTTGTGTTCACATGTGTAATTCTGCCTAGCAACAAGACACACTCATGAAATGAAATGTTTTTGTTTGTTTTTTTAGTAAATTCATTAGCATAAGGATAATTCTGCCTAGCAACAAGAGACAATCACGTGACCTGGAACTTTGTCAAGGAATGTGTGTGAAAATATGTTTCATATTTAATACAGAGGGTCTTTATAGTTCTGTTTGTTTAGAAGAAACCATTTTTTTTTCTGCTGGATGTAGTGGGGCACTGCCCCACGATCGGAATAGTAATTTATTTGAAAACAATTTGTGTGTTTTAAATTTCATGAAGAGTCACAATTTGCGCTCTCGCAGTTCTGCCGTTTGAGTCCTTTCCTCTGTTTTTTTTTTTTTTTTTTTTTTTTTTTTTTTTAAACACATCTGCCTAGCAACAAGTGACAAAAGCACTTCTATCTAATTGAATTTTTTTAGACATATTTTGGGGTGGATGCGACTGACTTTTTGTTGCGTAAAGTGTAGCCATCATGACATTTTATTAAAGTAGTCTCACGCGTCTATTTTGCTTCTTTCTTTTGCCTGCGTCGTCGTATAAAATGGCCGCTCCTGTTTGTTTTGCACACTAACAGGACGAGTTGGGTAAGCACTTTTAGTGCGTGTGCGTGCTGGTTAGTTTGTGTTTTGACTTTAAAATGCCTTCAAATATTTGGATTGTTAAAAAACGAGCAAAAAAAACAAGCTTGTGTTTGTACGCCTGAAGGAAGATTTGCAGGTTGCATAGCCAACGAAAATTAAACCAAAAGCTTTTTAAATGTTGAGTTTATGGTAAAATGTCCTCAAGTCAACAAATGTGCTTCGGTCGTCTTACCAATTCAACATGTCATCATCATTGCTCTCTCTTTTTTTTGTGGGCATGAGTTTGTGCTAATTAATTCACCTGAAACCTGTTAAAAATCACACACACTTCACCTTAACCAAATACTTCAGTCCCACCAGAGTCGCAAAGTTGTCAAGAGACCAGAGGAAGGATCAGAGAAAGGAATCATAACGTTCTCAAAAACATTTGATCAATCTAACTTGCCAATAGCAGATGGATATCTGGTACCTCGCCACAGTAATTTGGTCGGGAAAAGGCGGGACATTCTGGACAGTAAGTCAAGCTGATTGGATGATGCGACATTCTACACGTTTGTTTTAACCAATCACGGCCACGGGTGAGAATTTAGTGTTCGTTCTTGTCGAAGGGGGGGAAAACCACGAACATCTTAACAGCTAGAATTGCACCAAGCGCCTCTCGCTGTTCAACATTCAACGAGGAAACTGTGTTTGTTTGTTTGTGGCGTCGGTGCTGCTTCCTGGTTTTGTCACAGTTGCATATCCCGCCCCCAAACACAATGTCATTCTGTGATTGGCCCGAACCGTCAGTGGTTCGGGAACGGCGGTTATCTGCGGGAGCGGGACAAGATGTATTCTCCGGAGTTTGTGACCTCACAAATACCACCAGAATTCATCTTGCGAGAGCAACGTTATGATCGATCGCCCACTGCCCCAAAATGGGAATCGGGACTTTTATTACCACATTGTTGCCTGTTAGATGCGATATTGTACTGCCCCATGGTAGAAGAAATCGTTACCTTTTTGTCCCTCAACAGCGCCATCTTCTGGTTGTAATAGGGCTGGGTGGGCACTGCCCCATGATAAGAATCCTATTTGCCGCCAGATCTCAAATATTGATAGGAATTGTAACTTTTTGTCTTAACAGTGCCATCTACTGGATATAGTATTTTGCTCCATGGGAGAAATTGTACAAAATTTACTTTCGGGGCAGTGTCCAATGTGCCCCAGGTTCTGGACTTTCCTTTCTTTCCCACTGATTTGATTCAAGAACATTGACATAGTTTAAGAAAAAAGAAAAAAAAAAAGCCACTTTCCGGACTATATCGTCCTTTTTTTTCACCCCGTTCCCCACCAATTTTAAAAAATATTTTCTTCATTTTGACTAATTCCGAGCCGAATCACGCCGCCGGCTTTCCTGCCCGTGTCATTGAATCGCTTAGTCCCAAACAAGCGCGGAACCCGGAAGCTGGTGCAGACCTTGAAGTGGCCGTGAACTCAAGGTTTTCCCATCGGACTGGAATTTTGTTACATAACAACCACCCCCCCCTTCTGCATTTTTTAATAGGCGGTGCTAAAGCCGATGACATCATCACGGCTTTCCAGGGTTTTGCTACCAGTGTGTGTGACCCACTTTTTTAGAAACAAAGACAGCGAGGAGAAGGGGAGGAAAGTTGAGGAAGTGAGGTGGGTGATAAAGGTATGGGGGTGAGGAGCAAGTGCATGTGAGGGAGGGACAGAGAGAGAAGCAGTGGGGCGAGATAAGAAGCGCGTGGATGTGTAAGAGAGGCAGGAAGAGGAAGTCGGTGAGAGAGGGAAGGAAGACAGTGGCTTGACGAGAGAGGAGGGTTAGACAGACGCAGCTTTGTCTTGCTGCAGCTGAGATGTCTGCACAAAGAGGTGAGTGCACTGATAACACACAAGGACAGTGTGTTTGCAAACAGGTGTTTGATTGTGTGTCATGTGACTTTTAGTTTGTGTGATGAACTCAATACGATGATTGCTGATTGATTGATTGGCGGTGCTCACGCTCACAATGATGTGTTTAAGTTAGGTGAGTCAGTTCAGTATAAACGGGCGACTGTTTTATTTTGTGGTTAACATTATTCCCACGGCAGATGAATATTGCTTGGAGATTTTTTTTTCCTTGCAAAAAAATGTTGGAGAATTTTCATGTTTATGTGTGTCGTGATTGACGCTCACAAGTGTGCAAGTTAGGCAAGCGCGTTTGTTGGCTGACGGGTGAAAGAAAATGTCACATTTGGAACTCAAATATGCCACCACATTTTCCTATATGTTTCTACTAATCTTACAGTATCGCATATTTTCTGCAGATATTTATTTACATTATTTCACCGGACAACACTGAAGAAAATAAAAATTGTGCAGCTTGTATAAGTGACACTTCGCCAGGGGTTTTGCTATTAATGTCTGTAGTTTGACTTATTTTAAGGAACCAATCAACTTTTTTTTTTTTTTTTTTTTTAATATAAGCTGCACAATGACTGCTTTTTGTTTTATTTTTGACTTTTTATTAATTTTATTTTTATTTATTGCTATTTAATATATTATATTTATTTAGTTATATACTATTTATTACTATTACTATTTATTACTATTATTGTATTTTTACTATTACTTATTTATTATTTTTTATTTTTTTTACTTTACTTATATATTTACTTTACTTTATTACTTTTTATTTATATTTATTTATTTTTTTATTTTATTTACATTGTCATTTCTTCAGTGTTCTCCCATGAAAAGAAACTATTGAGCAATATGTGAGGTCATGTGACTCGTACTCACTTGATGTGATTAATGTCGCTAACTCATTAGCTACTAGAGCCGGCAAACTCACGATACGGTACGTATCCCGATATTTTACATTAATTTACTTGCATTTTATAATAACAGTCATATGTATACCTAAAGGATATGTTTATTCTGCTGATTATGCTGTTTTTGTTAGTGGCTCTTCTGGTTTACCACCAAGCGGCATGCCTGTTTCAATGTGTACGCACTGCAGAGCAAGGAGCAGTTTTCACAGACACACCGGGAAAATGTATTAATAGGCACGAGCCGATGTGAGCAAAAATATCAAAGTATTAAAATTACAGTCCTAAAGTGTGCTTATTTGAAATATTTGGGGAAATAAAAGCAGCTTTTTTTTTTTTTCATGTAACACATTCTATTTCGTTTTTTAAACAAAATATAGGAAAATTGGTACATTAAGACACATGTGCCATATTAAGTTTATAAGTAAATAAATGTTGATATTCTTCCTCTGCTTTCATTTTTCTTAGCAAGACACAGTGTCCAATCACTGGTGAGCTATTTTTGCGTTAATTGAAGGCACTTAACTTCAAAGACGCTGCTGGTTTTTATTTTTTAGGTACAATGCAAGCTGCAAAGGCAAACGTTGACTGACAATTTAAAGTTAACGAGCAATATCGATTCTGATGCCTGTGTATCGGTACTTGTATTGTAATGAGGCCCGCAACGATATATTGCCGTATCGAATTTTTGAGCACACCCCTACTAGCTACTATATGTAGCTTGCCTTCTATCCACCATTTTTTTTCAGTTGATATCATCTCTTGCACCCATCTGACAGATTTGATATCTATCCATCCACGTGTTTACAACCATCCTCCACACATTGTTAATGTAGCTTACTAGCTAGCTAACTGTATGTAGCTTCTCTTCTATCGACCATTTTTTCAGTCTATATCATCTATTGGAGAGAGAGCACCCATCTAACAGTTTTGATATCTATCCGTCCATGTATTTACATCTATCCTCCACGAATCAACATTAGCTAGCTAGCTATTATGTAGCTTCCCTTCTATCCACCACTATCATCTATTGCACCCATCTAACAGTTTTTTTTATATCTATCCATCCATGTATCTACATTCATCCTCCACGCATCAACGTTGTAGTGTGACAAAAATTGTCCAGATTAGAATCGTTCTCAATGAATCGGCAATTGAGTCGAGCCGGCTCGCAGGCTGACCGTGTGACTTCCTGAGGTTCGGGCAGGAACTTTTTTTGCAGTTTCACATCAGTGTCCTGTCATAAACTTAAGCGTGCCAGCGACTGACCTGACTTGCGGGGACCTTGTGTCTTCACTTCCTCTTTCTTCACATCTCCTCCTCGTCTTGGTGTCATCGCAAAACTCTTCCCGTCATGCAAGATGTCGTTTTACTTCCCATCATGTTCATAATCGGGAGCGTGACCTCACCACCCAACACACCCTTTTTTTTTTTCTCCTTATAATAATAATGTAGTAATAATAATAATAATAATAATAATAATAATATATCCACTATTGGATTAATTCAACAATACTTATAGGCACAATATCAACTTTTGTCCAGATTTTATATATAAACATAAAAATATTTTTCAGAATGACAAAATTGGACATGCGTGTTTTTCACAGGACATATGCATATATTGTGATGGGTCACATTTATAGAAAATATTACCCAAATTGAATATACGTTATTTTTGCACAATACTGAATAATAATAAAAATGGACATAAATAAGGAAAAACAGTAAAAGTTTTGGATTTCTTTGGTGTTTAAGCGAAATAATTAATATGATAAAATAGTTGCGTCTCAAACTTACCACTTATATTATCTAGTGGCTAAATGGAAATGAGATAAAACTTTATATCTAGTTGTAAAAAAAAAAAAAAAATCAACATATACAATTTTAAAGGGAAAAAACATTTTCTAATTTCTATTTTTTTTATTGTTTAAAAAATATTTTAAAGTTAAAAGTATCATATGCCAAACTTTTGTTGCATTTTTATGTTTAATAAAATGATACTGTGCTTTCAACATTTATTAACACTTTTAATGTTAAAAAAAATGTGAGGGAAATTAACTGTCAGCTTTAAAAAAAAAAAAAAAGTGTGTTGTCTTGTAACATTAAGTTGATGCATTTTTATTTAAAAATACTCTTTTTAATTAAAAAAAAACTTTTTCAAATATTTCAAATAAAAAATATATCTTGTACCGTTCAACGTTTTGTTCCGTTTTATTTTGAAATGATACAAATCTATCTTTCACCACTTGAACATGATCTAATGGACTTTTCATGCAAATGCAAATAGGCTGCAGGCAATAGACAATTAGAAACAATAGAAAGTTTTCTGTCATTCTTTTGACAAGTTTTGCTTTGATGTACAGTAAACGATTCCACTTGTGCAATAATGACAAGACATTATGTGTGTTCCATTACACACACACATGCTTCCATTTTGCACATCTAGCTCGTCTTTTTACACATTTTAAATTGTAACCTCTTTTTTGCATTTTTTTTATATGCTCAGACTCATGCGAGGTGCAGCGATAAGATAATCTGATGACGTGCGACATGTTGAGCAATAAAGTCACACAGGAACTTTGGATATTTTCTGCCTCAAACAATTACAGGACAATTTGCTCATTCCCGTTAAAGTCAAGTCAAATAAAAAAATGGAAAAAATAACATTGAAAAGTAATGGGATTGTTTTTTGTTTTATTTTGGGGTAATTTTATATAATTAAAATTTTATTTTGCTGATATTTTTGTTTTTCCTTATTTTATTCACTTCTCCTGATTTACATCTTTTTTTTAGTTTAAATTTATTTACTTTTCTTTTTCTATGTTTTCCTTCATTTTGTTTTGCTTTTTAAATTGTACTTAATTTTATTAAATTTTAATATTATTCAATAGAGTGCATGCATTATCTAATTTTCCTCTTTTTATTTTTATTTTTAGACAAAAACATACAAATTTAACCTGATTGTAATCATGTAATATTAGCTTCCATGACTATTCATGAATAATTTGAAGACGCTCATTACAAGTTGGTCACCTTTGAATGCACTCTGGTTGTGCTGGGGAGGGTTTGGAGTGGGGGGGGGCAAGGCAGCGCTTTTGTGAATGTCACGCACACGCGCGCACACGCACACACACAGCAGTCAGTCAGTCAAGCAGGGGATCCCGATCCGTCACAGCGATGACATCACGTCGGTACTAAACAAGCGCCAAACAAGGGAGTCCCCCGCTTCCTGTGTGCAGCCGGGCCGCTCTCATTGGTTGGCGTGTGGGAAGAAGGTGTCGCCATGGAAACCTGGAGGAGGGCGGCGGGGCGTTCATTCCAAACTTGCCACTTGTAACTTGCGGTGAGGGCTCCTCTTCCTTCTTTGGCGTTTGTGTCACTTGAGCGGAGGTAAGCTCGCGCCGCTTTTTTTTTTGTTTCTTCTTCTTCTCGGCGACGTGCGCGAGCCGTTGCGAGCCTTGTGCAAACAGCGCGCCGGATCTCTGCGTGCGCGTGCGTGCGTCTACGAGTGTGTGTTTCCCATCAGTAAACAGTGGGAAAGCTCTAAACACACGGGAACAGACGAGGAAATCCGCCACGCCGCGTCCAGCTTTTCAAATGAGAAAACCAGTGACGGTGTGACGGCTTCAACAAATACTTTTAGCATAGCAACCGTTTGTCGAGTCTCACGCAACTTTGCGCGTCAAGTGAACTGTGTGAGGAATTTCGTAGGACTTCGTATGGAAAAAAAAAGTTGAGTAGAGAACTGACATGTTTCTTGGTTCACTGTTTATGATTCACTGTGTGTCAGAATTTAGCTGGATTTGGTACAAACTCCTTTATTAAAGGGACAGTGTGTAGGATTTAGTGCCATCTAGTGATAAACGAAAAGAGTGCAATGATTTATGGAGCACATGCTATATACAGTGACCACATTTTGACAGAAAGATGGCGGCGAAACATGTCAGCCTTCTGTAAGGCACGGCACAGCCTATGTAATCTAACTAGCAATTACTAGACCTACAATTATATTTTAAAAAATCAACATTGATGTGATAGAACATATATTTTTTGCAGATAATTGAAATTAATAGTGGCACTTTCTTAAATATCAGTTCACCACTTGATGGCGCTAAATTCTACACTGTGTCTCTTTAAAATTAACACGTACCATGATTTTAAAAAAAATGTTATATGGCAATTGAACATTCTCTTACAGGAATTTAGTGGGCCTTCATACAAAAATAAAATTGACAAATTTCTTGGTTTACTAAAAAAAATAAAATAAAGCATAGCAAGCATTGTCAGTTGAATATCTTCTGACAAGAGCTTCATAGTATTTTATATATATATAAAAAAAAAAAGTAATTAGTTAAAAAAAAAAATTTTCATTAGTAAGCCTACTTCCCCATTTTTGTATGAAATGCTACTAAATTCTTAGCAGCCTGTTTCCCACAATGGGATTTGTTATGTGGGCTTAGTGTGAGAAATTTTTATTATTATTATTATTTTTATTTTTTTATTTTTTTTGTGAACCTAAATTATTTAAAATTCAGGTTGAAATGTGTTTTCTTTAAAAAGTTTTTTTTACATGCAATTGTGCATTTTTACTATGAAATCTGATGACGTTCTTATCGTTAGTACACAATTACTTTGTTGTCATTTAATAACGGCAGTACAACACAGCCGGCCTGCGCTCTTGGGTTACTAAGCAACATTTACATACACACACGCACACACATCTGGACACAAGCCGGCAAGACGCTAACCCTTCTTCCTCTTTCCCTTCTCCTTTTTTTTTTTTTTGTGCCCCCCGGCCTCTATTTCCTGTCTGTGTGGCGATGCCCCCACCCTCATTATCAGCAGACATGAAAGAGAAGAACTCGTGGCACAAGTCTTGGGTGGTGGCATTGGCCGCGATTGGCGTGATTGCCGTGGTCGCCCTGGTGGTGGTCACGGTGGTCCAGAACATGCCCCTGTCACAAAAGTACAAGGTCAGATGGCTTTTATGTTGAATAGTTATTATGGAAATAAATAAACATGATTTTTATTGTCCATTTTCTTATGCCCATGCCCCATGAAATCTGCCTAGCAACAAGTGACCGATGTATTATGTATGTTATAGTTCATGCAGAGTAGGAATTCAATTGTGGAATTAATGTGGACAAATCTGTTCTTGTAATACTTTTCTCATGTTTGTTCACAAATGATTGGGCCCGTATGAATTCTGCCTAGCAACAAGTGATGATAACCTTTTTATACCATTTTTTGCAGACGTTTTCCTTGTGATGTGCGACTTTTTTTTTTTTTTTTTTTTTTTTTTTTCTAGCATGTGAGCCACGTGCCCTTCAAGTTGCCAAGAAAAAAATCCCAATTGTGTTGTATAATCAAAATTCAGATGGTCGAGTTGCATGTCAAAAATGGCCGATGATGTCACGACTTGACAATCACATCTGCTCTCCATTAGCATCTCCAAAGCTGTTTAAGTAAACATGTTCCAGTTACAACTAAACAATTTATCAGTGCGTCTGCAAACGCCGAATGGATAAACGTGCCTTGATTGTAAGCGTCACAAAAATAAGACGATGTTTTTGTGTTTGGCAAAACAGTACGGGATCGTTCTGGATGCCGGCTCGTCGCACACGACCGTCTTCATCTACGAGTGGCCCGCCGAAAAGGACAACAACACGGGGCGGGCCCAGCAGAAACACGCCTGCAACGTCAAGGGTACGACAACACACTTGTAGTTATTTTTATTTATTTTTTTATTCATCACTTGTGTAAATGATGCTTCAAATTAAAACCAATAAAAAGTAATCCAGTATGTGCGTTGGAAGAAGCAGCAGCACTACATGTACTAAATTGATGATTTTATGAATTGGTCATTATTGGTTTTCAAGTCAAAAATTCAAACTTTTTATTTTTGTAGAAATGAAAAAAAAATATAATAATAATAAATAAATTTTACACATTTTCACAAGAAGTTGGAGTTTATGTTAACTTATTTCTTTAGGGAAACAAACATTTCCTTTTTTTTTTTTTATTTAAAGATTGTCTTATATCTTAAAAATAATAATTTTGCAAGGAAGAAAGGAAGAAGCTGTTTCTTCCCTAAAAAAAAAGTTGCTCGTAATTTTTTTTTTATAAAAATTGCACTTAATATAAGTTATAATTGAATGAGAATCAACATTTTTTTTTTTATGTAAGAAGTCTTTATATTACAAAAATAAAGTCAGAAATTATGAGCATAAAATTTTAATTTTTGAGGAAACAACTGGCCCAAAAAAAAGTAATAATCTAGATTGTGATGATTTTTTTTTTTGGCTGTTTTTTCTTCTACAAAAAAAAAATAATATAGGGTTAAAAATAACCCAATATGAAATAAAAAAAGAAACAATATGGGTTAAAAAAATAGCCCCAAATAGCAGTTTCAAGGGTTTAAAGTCATTTTGAACATTAATTGAGTATCACTGACACAGTCAGTGTGATGTCATTGGCGATAGCAAGTGTCAAAATGGCCGCTCCCTGAGATAGACCAAAACGGGCACATTCGGCTACTGTTCTAACTAGTGCGCCGACTTGACAGACGAACAAGATTAAAAGTCTAAATGTGAGTTTTCCCGCCGTTGGCAGGTCCAGGTATCTCCAGCTACGCGGGGACGCCGTGGAAGGCCGGCCAGTCGTTGAGGGAGTGCATGCGGGAGGCCCAGGAGAACATTCCTGAGAAACGACACGCCCAGACGCCCCTCTACCTGGGCGCCACCGCCGGGATGAGACTACTCGAGTAAGCAAGGACACCAGCTATCATATGTGTTTATTATTACTTTATTATTTTTATTTAGTTATTTTTATTTAATAATTGTTTGTTTATTGTATCAAATAGTCAAAATTTCAAAATTATTTTCCATTTATATGGTGCCAACAAAAAGTATTTTAAAAAACACATAAGGTTGCTAAGTACTGCAACATCTATGCTAGTTTCGTTAGCGTGTCTATGGTGTTGTGCACTGTTAGCATTAAGCTAGCTTGTTGTGAAGCTCACTGCCACAGCCATCTAAGCACTTTTTCAAATTTTCGCTCACAATTTAAGATAAAAAAAATAAATAAATAAAAATCAACTCGTATCATAGTAGCTGTTTTTTGGTGCAAATAATTCCAATTACATTCTGAAAATATTCCCATTTATTATTATGTTATTTTAGACAGCTTTGAAAAAAAAAAAAAAAAGAGCAAGCGCAAAACTTTCCTGTCATTTAAAGGGATACTTCACTTATTTAGCCTATTATAGCAATAAAAAAAGTTAATATTTTGTCTATAAATAATTTGATACTTTCATTATTTTCACGTACAATTAATAAGTTGAAAAACAATTTTGCCACTTTGAAAATGACATCACATGTGCTCAGGTTAACGACCAATCACAGCTCATCTGTTTTGGTTATGTGACATTCACAAGCTGAGGTGTGATTGGTTACCTGAGCCCTGAGCACATTGTGATGTCATTTTCAGTTGACAGCAAGTTGCAAATAAAAGGTACTAATTGGACATGAAAAATAATGAAACTATCAAATTTATTATAGACAAAATCTTACCGTTTGACTGCCAAAAATGGCTAAATAAGTCAAGTATCCCTTTTAAGTGCTCATGACTGTGCCATCCGGTGGACAAAATTAGAAAGAACTCTTAATTTTAGTGCAAATCTGAATTTGGTGTTGATTGGACCCCGTGATGGGGCCAGTTCAGGTATGTTTGATTAATTTTTGTTTGTGCGTAGGATGAAGAACAGCTCGGCGTCGGCGGAAGTGTTCCGGGCCGTGTCGGAGACCCTGCAGACCTTCCCGTTCTCCTACCAGGGCGCCAGGATCCTCAGCGGCCAGGAGGAGGGCGCCTTCGGATGGGTCACCGTCAACTACTTGGACGACCGCCTCAAACAGGTCCTCGCGCATCTCCTTTTGTTTTATTGTTTTTTTTTACCGACCACCTTCTGCTGCACATCCCACTTTGATGTCTGCATGTGTGTGCGTGCGCGCGCAGGGCCTGAAGACCACAGGGGCCCTGGACCTCGGCGGGGCGTCCACCCAGATCAGCTTTGTGTCCAAAGCGTTCGACGGCTCCGAGTCGCCGGTCAACTCGGTGACCTTCCGGCTGTACGGAAACGACTACAACCTTTACACGCACAGCTTCCTGTGCTACGGGAAGGATCAGGCCCTCAGAATGGCACTGGCGCACCACACTCAGGTACACGCCCTTTCAACGCCTGACTGACCTTTTTTTCTTTTTTTCTTTTTTTGGGGTGGTCCATTCATATGGAAAAATATCAGTAGGTGTGGCTTTGTGCACTGGGAATGTAGGAAAATTGTTCGTCAAAGAATGCAATTGTTCATGTTTTTACTTTCTAGGAAAAGTTTTATTTTTTTTAGTTCGAAGATAAGAAAAATATAGAAAAAAAAGATTTTGTTGAGGATAATGTTTTCTTTTCTTGTTTTTTTTTCGTGGGGGAAAAAAAATCAAGCTTTACTGTTAGAGGAAAAAGGTCACATTTTACAAAAAAAAAAAAAAAAATGTAATATTACAAAAATAAAGTTGTATATCTCTCAGTCAGATCGCAAATTTTTAAGTTGCCTTTTTCAGATAAACAGATTTGTCGGGAGAAAAACATTGTATTTTTTCGAGATGAAAAACTCTTGTTTTGGACATATTTTTTATTTATTTATTAAATATTACAAGAATGTCATATATTTAAGAAAGTCGTATTTTTCTTTGTTAAAAAAAAATAATATATATAATTAATGGACGGAAAAAGTCATAATTGAAGGATAAAATTAATTTTTTTAAAAGCTAGAGGAAAAAAATCAGAACTTAGGGAGAAAAAAATGATTTATAAAAAAAAGAAGCAATAAATGGAAGACAAAGTCAGAATTTAAGGAAAAAATATATTTTTTTAATTAAGTTATGGAGGTTAAATAAAGTAAGAATAAAAAAATAAATAAATGGAAGACAAAAGGTCAGAATTTAAGGAAAATAATAATTTAAAAAATGGAGTTTAAAAAAAGTGAGAATTAAAATAAAAAGTAATGAATGGAAGACAAAGTCAGAATTTAAGGAAAAAATAATTTGAAAAAATTAAGTTACGGAGGTAAAAAAAAAAAAGTCAGAATAAAAATAGTCATAAATGGAAGACAAAGTCAGAATTTAAGGAAAAAATAATTTTCATTAAGGGACAGAGGTAACAAAAAAAAAAAAAAAAAAAAAAAAAAAAAAATCAGAATTTGAGGATAAAGTTTTTTTTCCCAAAAATATTTTTTTAAAATTGTTTTTATAGTCATAACTTTTTAGATTACATTAAAATTGTTCAGAAATAGTGCATTTCACTTTAATGATTTTTTTTTTTTTTAATTTAGGAAAGATAATGACGACAACATTTTAAAGACGCTTGCGTCCTATTTTGTTGTGCGCGATTTTTTTTATTTTTATTTTTTCATTTTCCGTTCTTTTTCCTTATTCTCGGCCAGTCAGGTCCTCGGTCAGTCCAGGACCCGTGCTTCCACCCGGGCTACGTCGCAACCAAGGACTACTCAGAGCTCTACGACAGCCCCTGCGTGTCGGATAGGAAGCCTCGGGGAGCCCCCGAGTCTTTCCAGCACGTCGGAATCGGAAACTTCCAACAATGCCAGGACGTGGTCCGAAGCCTCTTCAACTTCAGCCAATGCAAATACAGCCAATGCTCCTTCAACGGGGTCTACCAGCCGCCTCTGCAGGGGCTCTTCGGGGTAAAGCGGACCAGCACAATACTAAAATATGACTTTTTTTGTAGAAATGTGAAAATTATATAAAAATGATTGTGGATTTGAGGTTACGTCATGAAAGCAGATTCATTATTATTATTATTAGGCGTTCTCAGCTTACTATTACACCATGAGCTTCTTCAACCTCACTGACACGTCCATCCCTCTGGACACGGTCAAGGAACGGATAGCACGATTCTGCGCCACACCTTGGCAGCAGGTTAGCAATATGTCTTTGTACTGTATGTACAGTGTACGTACTGCATTATACCGTATGTGTATGGTGATGTATTTGTGTGAATGACTGCAGGTGAGGCAGCAGAATCCAGGCCCCAAGTTGAAGTATTTGGTGGAGTACTGCTTTGCCGGCACCTACCTCATCACGTTGCTGACAGATGGATACAACTTCACCTCCGAAACCTACTCCAACATCAATTTCATACACAAGGTGCCCTTAGCCCTTAGTCTCCTCTTGGATAAATTTTTCTCTGTGGCCAACAGGTACATTTTCATCAAATACAACTAATTACACTGCAGTACTATTTTCCCTGCTGGCCTTAGTCTCCTCTAGGATTACATTTGTCTTAATTCCCATTTTCATTTATTTTTTTGCTCCTTTCCTTCACTGTTTGCCATAGTGTCCATATTGCTGTAAAGCTTCATTTTCTTGCAGCTGTCTTAGACAAAATGTCTCGTGTATGTAGATAAATCAATTATTATGTGCCGCAGTCTCCATTTCGCTGCAGCGCTGCTTTCGTCCTGACTTGGATATTTAAGATGCCCTTAGTCTCCTCTTGGATAATTTTTCACTACTTTACTGTTTGACACGGTCTCCATTGTTGCAACAGTATTCCATTTTTTTAATTATTTTTTTTTCTGCCCTTAGTCTCCTTTGGATGAAAGGTTTCATTACCATGGGGAGAAAAAAATATATACATAATTTTTTTTTTTTTGATGTGACTCAATCCCAGATCAAAGGAAGCGACGCGGGCTGGACTCTGGGCTACATGCTCAACCTGACCAACATGATTCCGGCCGAGGCTCCCGACGCGCCGCCACTGCCCTACGCCGGCTACGTGGCCATCGTCACCGTCATCGTCCTCTTGCTCCTGGTCGTCCTCTTGCTCGTCGTGCGCGCCGTCGGGCCCAGATGCTCCAAGCGGCCGCACGTCGTGTAGACGCAAGTGCTTTGAAGGACTGCACGTGAACTCTGATGTCTATATAAGGCTGTATAAATTTATTAGCCAAACGTTTATACACACACACAATTATGGATGATAAAATATCTTTTAATAAGTTTTTTCTCCCATGGTATGTATAAAATATATGTATGTATGTATTGATGGCCAGCCCTACCTAGTTCATAGCATGAATGCTGCCCTCTTGTGTTCAAACCCATCTTGCACGTGAAAAATCCTGTGCCTTAACAAAAGATAGTAACATTTTGTATTTACGTAACAATATGTTTCTTACTACCTCTTGTAGAAACTACACCATAAAACTGTGACTTAAATGATTTAAATAGCTATTTTTTTTTGTAAGTCACACAATGAATTTGCACTTAAAAAAAAAAAAAAAAAAAAAAGTGAAGTCCACCTTGTAGGTTTTACAGTGTTACATTGCAAGAAAGAGCTGCTTTTTTTTTTTTTTTTTGCTTTGCTTTTCAGTAACTAATATGTAAGCTTACGTAGCAGGCCTTGGCGGAGGTCTGCTGTCAACAGAGACCGCTTTTGTCATATTTCGGTTGGTAAAGGAAGTCAGGTAAGATGTGCAGGTAAGTTGTTTTTAAATGTGAGGTCGTGGCACGAGGCGCTTCCTCTACCAGCCTCCATTTTGGCAGGAAGTGGAAAATGAGCAAGGCCCTTCCTCTGCATTCACGCCCCGGCTCTTATCTGTGGGGAATGTTCTGACAGCGGGAGGGGAAAAAAACTAAATACATCACAGTATGTTCAGTCCCCTTATCAGATTTGTGGAAGGCGTTTTCTAGCCTGCTAAGCTAATGTCAGCTGCACAAAATAGTGCTTTGCCATTAAATCCGAACAAACAGAAAAGCCAATATCCAGACGTTGCAATCGCAGGTGACCCGTTTTCCATTGACACTAATTGAGCTTTCCGTTGCGTGTGGACGCCAGCATGTACGGCACCTCCGGCCTGCCGCCGCCCCGCACGGTGTCGGCCTGCTCCGACACGGACGGGATGACGCGGTCGGACGCGTCGGTGGGATGCTCCCGCTCGATGATGTTGGCCGTCTCGGCGTCCAGCTCGCGCAGGTCGTCGCGGTAGAAGCGCTGGCGCAGGCGCTTCATCTGCGGCAGCTCCACGCACGTCTCCATCAGCACCAGCATGCACACCAGACCCAGGAGCAGGTACACTGAAATACACACAAAATCTTACAAATTAGCATGCTAATATGCTAAACGACAAAAGTAAAATGATGACAACGTTGTTGTGAGCATGCTAAAATGCCTGAAAAGTCGCACTTCTAGCAAATCATGCGGGATTTGGATATGTCCAGTGAATCAGTGTTCCTCGCTATGTAGCAAATGTTAACACCCCGATAAGCTAAACTTATATTGATAAGAATGTGCAACAATGTTGTCATAAGCATGGTAAAATGCATCAAAACTCACACAAAAAGTTAAATCAAATCAAACGCGACTTTGGCAAGTCACACCAGAAGTTGGCATTCTTTTTTTTACTCATTAGTTCACCTAAAACCAAATAAAAATCCCATTACCCTTCACCATAACCAGATACTTAAGTCTCGACAGTTGGGAAGTTCAGAATGTCAGGAGACCAGAGGAAAGGTCAAAGGAAAGGAAGATGAATCAAAGTGAAATCCAGCCAACAAAACACCACCTGCCACCCACATAGTTACAAAACCGAAATCTTACACCAACCTCAGAAACCTCTATATTCCACCAGATTAGGGACATCTCAAGAGACTAGAGGTAAAACTAAAGAGAGAAAGGAGGGAAGGATAGATGAAGCAGAGTGAGATCCACAGACACCAGCGAATTCTGTTTGAATTTCGGTAGATGCTGGTGTATGGATCTGGCGTGCATAAGTGAAGTTAGCATTCCAAAGTAGAAAATATTAGCATGCTAACATGCAACACCTGTCAAACAAACCCCAAAAAACGTCCAGGAAATCATGTTTTTTCCCGAAAGTCTTGCTGAGGAGCAAATATCAACACGCCGACACCTTAAGCCACAATAGCAAAATTAAGCTACGATAGCAAAATGACAAGAAGAAAAGTCACAAAATTTTCAGGAAATGTGGCAAAAGTCAACACAAATTTCCAGCAAATCAACCGAGACTTGGGCAAATTCCACGACAAGTTAGCGTTCCTCACTAATTAGCAAGTTTAGCATGCCGATAGCAAAAACAGACGAAATAAAGTCATTTTGAAAAATGAGTTGCTCGCTAAACACAGCAACTGAATGTCTAAGTCAACAAATTACTAAAAATGCATGCAGCCATGATGGTATATAAGCAGCAGCAAACTATAAAATGTCCCTGACTAATAACTTGAAATAAATTGATAAAAATCGATTAATTGTCCATTCCTCCAGATTCATCATAAGTAACTGACCTATGACCTGACTAAATGAAGCTCCGCCCCTCAGTTCAACTTTATTACTTAAAATGCCACCAGATGGCGTCAAAACAGTCGTTCACATGAGACTTGGCTTTGGCCCTGGCGCAAGAACAACAAATGTGCCTGTTTTTCACCGACTAACAAAAAGGATTTTTTCCTTACACGTGATGACCAGCTTGTAGATCTGCCGATGAGGGTCGTCCTCCGTACTGTGAGTCTCCCCGGGGACGTAATCTCCCAGCCCGATGGTGGTCAAGGAGATGAAGCAGAAGTAGAGGGACTCCAGGTAGTTCCAGTCCTGCTCTATGGAGAAGAAGATCCACGCCGGGATGACGAGGATGCCGAGGGCCACCAGCGCGGCCAGGACCGCCGCGTGGATGGCGGCGAACTTGGCCTTGGACATGGCCCAGCGGCGCGGGAAGTGGGCCAGCGGGCGGCGGGTGACCAGCACCATCAGCCTCTGCACCACGGCCGAGAGGAAGAAGAGGGTGAGCGGGATTCCCACCACCGAGTAGAAGATGCAGAAGGCTTTTCCTTCGTCCGACAGTGGCACGGTATGGCCATAACCTAAAACACAAACGCAACATCCAAATTACAAAGAAGCTGACAAAGGCGTGGTGAAGTTGTAAACGATCATTTTCAATTTGGGCGGTGTATGGTTGTTAATAAATCTCATACATCACATAAAAGAACAAGAAAAAAATGGTTTCAATGACTTTGACTGACATTCATATCAATTAAAACTAGTGTTGTTCCGATACCGATACAGCATTAAAACAGTGGTATCGGTATCGGTGACTACTCACAAGTAACATGCCGATACCATTAATTCCAACGCTAATATAGGATTTTGGATGCTGCATCTTGTGTCTTGCTTGTGCACAACATTCATTGATATATGACATGTTCACTGCATGCCGATCTAAGATATCCTATTGGCCCTTAAATGCTCTGAACCAATGGCAGGACAGCTTTTTCATGTTGAGGAAAAAAAAAAAAATCTTAAGTATCTATGGTATCGGTATAGGCCGATACCGCAAAGCTGGGTATCGGTATCGGGAGCCAAAAAACGGTATCGGAACAACACTAATTAAAACAAAGCACAACACTTACTTTGAACCATTTAACAGTTTAGATCGTGTTTCTTTGTGAAAAGTATAGTGTCGATAAGTCCCCGTATGACTCCAAAAAAAAATGTCAGGAAAAGCTTCTAGAACATCTGAATTTTATTTGAGGTTAATCAGAGGCACTTTAAATGATGGCAGATTTATGGTGACTCCAATTTAACATGTTTGTTATTTTGAAAGTTTCTTTTTAATTGAATTGTACAGGATGTAGGTCACATGACTGGGTGGAATCGTTTTGAAGTTATTTTTATCTTGTCTAATTTTTGTGTGTGTACACTTTTTACATCTACTGTAATGTGAAAAGAAAAGAATACTTTTGCACGTGTCATTTCAAGTACAGGTATTGTTATAGTGTATCATGGAATGTTAATGTACCAGATGGATTTGTTATGTGTCAAATTCCTTGTCACCGCAGTTGTTCATTAGTTTTAGTACAATTTCAGTCACGCTTGTTAGTTAACCTCATCCCATTTTTATGTCGTCCATTTTTAGTCAGCTATAAATCTAGCATTTTAGTTTTGGTTTTAGTCCAAGAAAACAGAATTTTCTTCTTTTAGTTTTAGTCAACAAAAACTGTCAATGTTTTAGTCAGGACAGCTATTTTCCCCCTGTATATATTTTTTTGTCAGCAGATTTATTGAACCTTTTTTTTAATCTAAAACTATTTTACGTAAAATGTTCTCATCTTTTTGATGAAAAACAACTTCACAAACAATTACATTGGCTACTATGACTCCATGCTACCAGCTAGTAAGTTAGCAGTCGCATTATTATTGTTGGTACGTTATAGCCTTTGGATTAATGTTAATTTATAACTATAATTTCCTTCTTTTTTTTTTTCTTTTTTTAAAACCTTTCATCGTGAATCAACCTCCTGTGTCCCACATGTTTGTGCTGTACGTGAACATGACAGTGTCACAGACGTGACAGATTAGACAAGATATTACAAAATCATGTAATTCTGGTTTATTTTTGTTCACGAACTAAGATGTAGGTAAACTAGATTTTACTCCAGTTTTTACTCGAGTGAAGGACATTTTCGTCTCGTCTTCATTAGTCGACAAAAATTCAAACTGATTTAGTTACACTTATTGTTTATTAATGAGGTTTAAGTCTAGGCTAGTTTTAGTCCGGTTAAAAATGTGAGTGGACGAAATTATTTTTGTCTAGTTTTTGTTGACGAAATTAACACTACAGCAGCGCGGTACCCTTTACTTGACTTACTTAATTTTATAACATAAATGAATGTACATCTAAATGCCTTGTCATTGGTCAAATATTTTTCCCACATAGTCCTATATTTAAAACTCATTCACTGCCAGTCATTATAGAAAATTTTTACATTTCCAATACTCACGTGATATTCCATTCAATAATTATATATAAACCGAATCTACCAAATAACAGAATAGACTCCCTACTTTTTGTCCCGTCCCGTTCTTTTATAATTGACAGCAGAAAAATGTAGGTTTGCCAAAATACAGCCATTTCTCCCATGGACTCTGAAACTGTGTTTATTTCCTATAAAATGGGGCAATGATGTCATCTACCGGTGGTTGGGCATCAGTAAAGTTGTTTCCAAGTTTGATATTTACAGTGGAGCATGCTCAGATTCGCCCCCATTTAGCACCGCTCTAAAAAATACAATTGACAAGTATACTTGTCAAAGGCAGTGAATGAGTTAATTAAGTACAGTACATCTTTTCTATTTTATTTTTTAACAATAATAGCCCGTGATGGATCCTGCAAATGGCCATTTTGTATACATTAGCTACTAAAATGGACGCCCCCTTCTCAGTCCAGTCGCCTGTCCGTACCCCAAAAAAGCGGGCCTGCACTTGATTGGCAACCAATTAGCCTCACCTGTGGTGGTCAGCACGGTGCTGGTGAAGAAGAGCGAGGACACGAAGTCCCAGTTGCGGCGGGTTCGTCTGCCCACCACCGACACGCCGTAGTTGTTGGCCTCCAGCGCGCGCACCAGCAGCTCCCGGAGGCTGGCGTCCGACACGCAGGTGTTGTTGGCCAGGAAGTCCCGGCGGGTGGCCTCCAGGTCGTCACGGAGCCGGACCTCGTAGGGGAGCTCGACGGCGGAGAAGATGCCGGCGCCGACCAGCAGATACGCCACGTAGGCGAGCACCAGCAGCGCGAAGTTGAGCGCCGGCCGGTGGTCCTCGGCGAAGCGGGCGCAGACGCCCCCCATGGCGTGGGAATGGAGAAGAAATATATACGCTTCGAAATGGAACGAATTCGACCGGCGACGGTGGAGGCGACTTCTTCCTTGTTCGTCACATCACCGAGGAGGAAGCGGTGACGTCACTCACCTGGACAGGTGCTTGTTTTAAAACGCAATTTGGCTCAAATGTCCGCCGTAAAACACTTATTTTAAGTGTATTTATTCGCGCTTACTTTAAAGAGGATACCTCTGGTTTGTAAGGTTCGGTTTTGTTGTTTTTAAGCTATTTAAATCATTGCAAGGGGAAAACGGAATTGCGCGTGCAACCGACTTGAACCGGTTCAACAGGTTTTGGGCTTGGAATCACAACAAAGGACAGACATGGGACACTTGATTAGGTACACTTGCACAACTAAACTGAACATTATTCTCGTTTTAATTCCTAGCCACTCCCCTGGCACATCACGAAAGTAACTGTAACAAACATCTTATTAAAAAAGGAAAGGAAGAAATGTACACCCAACACACGTAGTCACAGTTCAAAACAACAAAAATATTGTTTTTCTGCCATCTATTGGCCCCTTGGTGTCAAGGAACTACTGTATGTCAAAGTGAGTCGAGGTACTTCAATAATTCAAAAGTCGCCATCTTGTGGCCAATGCCATTACGCCATTCCAGCCTCCCCATTAAAAAAAAACAAACACCAAAAACAGTAATGTGTTTTAATAAGGAAAATAGCACTCTAATATTGTACTCTATGTAAACAGTGTAATATTTAATGTACAGTGTATACGTATTTTTAGAATCGCATGGCCTACCTTTTTTATTTATTTATTTTTTTATTTTGCTACAAAGTAGCCACTAGATGGCAGTGTAGACCACGTTGCTGTCTTAACCGCCTGCCAAAAAAAGCACTTCTTCCATAGACAAATGGGAATAAATAATTGACATACTTTAGTGACAAGCATATGAATTGGAAGTTATCAAATTCAGTAAATTGCTTTGAGACTAAAATGCTGCACAGACAAATCGATCATCAACAAATTGATGGTGAGTGGAGTCTGTTGTCACTGCACGTCAGTTATCTGAGGATGGGAACAAAAAAATGAAACGGATATTCAAACGGGATTTGTGATATATATATATATATATATATATTTGTGCCTCTGCACTCGTATCTGAGGTTAGAGATGAGCACGTGTTCCAAAATTAAGAAAGATCATTAAGTATTAGTTATTTCATTTTAAACATTCATTTAGAGATGTATGCAATCATTTAAAAATCAAATGTATAACATTTACATAAAATAAATAATACAATAAATAATTACAATGCGATGAATATAGCTAAGTGAGCGATCACTGGTGTCAAACTCAAGGCCCGGGGGTCAGATTTGGCCCGCCCCATCATTTTATGTGGCCCTTTCATGATGCTTGCTAAAATTTGTACAAAAATTTCAAATGGGCATATGTAATAACGTTGAGAAATAATAACCTGGACAATAATAGAAAAAACTATTACAGTATTCGTGACAAAATTATTATTCTTACGAGCGACAAAAAAGTTTGATAGATACTTTAACTGAAATAGTAATCCATTTAAATAAAAAAAAATATTCAATGAATGTTTAAATGTAAAAATATTTAAAAATTTATGATTCAATGAAATAAGTAATGAACTATTTACATCAAATTCAGATCATATATGTGCAATATTAAATATAGCAGATATGAAAATTCCAAATATATGTACAAATATTAAAATAAATGATACCATGAATAAAAAAATAATGTGGGAGAAAAATGAAAAAAATTCTTATTTCTCTAAATATATTTCTCAAGCAATAATTCATTGCTTTTTAAATCATTTTCAAATTAATATACAGCACTGTTTTTTGTTTTTTTTGTTTTTTTTTTTTTTTCTTTTCTTTTTTTCTTTTTTCTTTGAAGGCCTTTTTATAAAGCGTATTGTGTCTGTATTTCTCCTTGTGCTGAGGATGTTGTCAAATGAAACGTATTCATGTCTGCTGTCGCAGTGCTTTTGTTGCGACCATTCACAAATATAAAAGTGTCTGTGTCCTTCACATTAAAAGCCCAACAATGGCTTTGCCCACCATTTTGTGCTTGTAAGACAAGATGCGCATTGGTGGAAAGTATCTTCCCTTTTGTTGTACGGTCTTCTCATAAATGGGCCCGAGGACGCCAGTCTAGCATCTTTTTTTTTTTTTTAAAGGGATACTTGACTCATTGAGCCATTTTCAGCAGTAAAAAGTTCATATTTTGCCCAAACTGAATTTGATAACTTCATTATTTTTCATGTACAATTAATACCTTTTAAAAACTTTTCTTTTTAAACATGCTATCCACTGAAGATGACATCACCTTTGCTGAGGAAGTAGGTAACGACCAATATACTTCCTCAGCACAGGTGACGTCATCTTCAGTGGACAGCAAGTGTAAAGTGTTATTAAAGGTATTAATTGTATTTGTACATGAAAACAAATGTGAAGTTATCAAATTCATTCTGGACAAAATATTAACTTTTTACTACTAAAAAAAATGGCTCAATGAGTCAAGTATCCCATTTAAATTGGCCTTTGGAGCAAAAGTGATTGTGCCCCTGTGAATTCTACCTAGCAACAAGCCAGGTAAAATAAGCCTGTCATTTATTGTGTCTGTGCCTGTCAGTGAGCTATGATAAGCTAGTTGTCGGCTGTCACTTAACTACCTTAGTTAGCATCGACAGTTATCTACTCGGTTAACAAGCAACGTTTCGGTGGCGATGTCGAGCGCTTGCACCTGTTTCCACATGACAGCGTAGAATTGTCGACTGGACTGATAGGCGAAGACGATGCCGGCATAGATCTCTCTTCTGGAGTTACTCTCTCGTAAATCCTTTTACTTTAAGTCCGTGTAATTCTCTGACCACAACATGTTTAATTTGCGGCGCCCACAGGATTTAGGCGTGGCCCAAATGGTCTAGTCAGATCCGTGATTGATTAAGAGGCCTTTGTCTCACTCTCAATACTTTTTGTCCATATGGTGGTGCAATGATGCCAGCCATGACGTGCAGAACAATTACATAAAAAGAAGGTGCTTGCTGCAAGTAGATTAGCTTCGTATTCAGTTGAACAGACTCAGATTACACACTGAGAATGTAAATATGAGCGTAAATTGCGACAAGATCATCCCGATTTCAATAGTCATACTTGTTGGGCCAATTTTGTTTGGTAGCATCAATATAAAGGTTGAGGAACACAGATTTATAGTATTATGTATTTGTCGAAACGTGTTGGCGTGCTTGTGATCTCGAAAGACAGTACGGTGGAAAAGTGAGTCATCTTATTTCATTTTTGTTGAACTGTTAAATAGATACTGATGAAGTACTTAATAAATGCCGCTATAGCAAAGAAAGAGTACTTTCATTTCATTTTTGCTTAATTAGGTCGATGAGTGAGTGAGTTCAAGGTTAGTGGGACAGCAGAGCGACACTAATCCAGTTAACGGGCCATGATCCCAAGAGTCTCCAGATTAACCCAAACACGCAGGCCCAGGGGGATTCTGGGATATGTAGCGGCAACTATTTACTTGACGGTAGGGATGTAACGATAACGGCAAAATTGTGATATCACGATATTAAACCTGTCGCAATATATCGTCGTTGTGTCATGATATTGAAAGCAGCACATCTTTAAAAAAAAAAAAGTCAGGTTGATTTCCATTCGTGCAGTTCTAGCACCCTTTAGGGGCTAGTTTTTTAGTGCAGTTAAATTTTCACAAGGCATGTTTTGGCCCTTGTATATTTAAAATTAATGGTCAGATGAAGGGGCACGTAATAGGCTTGTGTACCGATTTTAAATATGTGGATGAACTCTTTGTGCTAACATTAGCAAGTAAGTGCCTCAATATTAAGTCTTATTAGAGATTTAGGTTGTTTGTAGGCTTTGCTGTTATGTACAAATTTTATATATATATATATATATATATATATATATATATATATATATATATATATATATATATATATATATATATATATATATATATACACACATCTGTATTCCTTGTCTCTTCCCTTGTCCCGTTATGTCTAACCACGTCCACCTGAGTGTGTCTTCCCTTCCCAGTGTGTTGACCAATCAGCTCCCCAGGCCTCTTGTATCTTGCCCAGATGTCTGTTTTCTCGTTCCCATGTGTATTTAGTTACCCTGCTTTCTTTCAGTTTTTCTTGAGTCATTGTTACTGTTACTGTCCAGTCATCCCATGTTGCCTTCCATGCCATGTCTTGTTTCCCTCCTGTTTTTGTTGCTTTAGTCTATTTTTTTGGCTCTTGTTAATTTTATTTTCACAGAGTACCTCGTTTGCCCTTTTGTTAATTAAACCCCTTTTTTACTTGCATCCCTGCTTTGCCCTGTTTTTGTTGCCCCCTGCATTTGGGTCCTGCCTCCAACACCCCCCCATCGTGAAATAAATAAATAAATAAATTTTCTTTTGATTTGATTATTATTATTTTTTAAATTTCTTTTGTTTTGCTCGTATTGTCAAGTCAGTTGTGATTTTACTGTCATAATTTAGCAAGCAGAAAAAGTGTCCAGTGAGAGATTTATTTATGTATTTTATACAAATTTTACTTGACAATATATTTTTACACACGTATGTTCTACTTATGTAGAGAATGTGAGTACTTTTTGTCACCATGATGGTTTGGGTCATATCTTTTGGTCGCGCTGGCGTCGTGCCTCGTGACGCAAACAAAGTGACACAGCAGCCGTCACTGCGGCGGCTTAGAACGGAAACGGCGGCCTCCAGCACTAATACAGTATTCAGGAGTCGACCAGCCGGCTTTACTCAACTCAATTAGCCGTGACCCCCCCCCACCTCCTCGGCCGATCACCTGCCTTCCGCCCTGTGTGTCTCGCTGGATTAAGTCGGCCAGCTAGCAAAAGCACACTTCCACATGACAGCGCGTCGGCTCTTCGCTCTGCATTTTCACGCGACAAATATTCGGATATGACCGTGGGTGGTGGACTTTGCGCCGGCCCCTCCGTGGTGGTGGTCCCTCAGAAGGAGCTCGTCTATAATGGGCTGCTGCCGTACGCTGACCGGCTGGACAGGGAGGCTGCGGAACTTTTGGCGGACATCAAAACTAACCTGTCCAGAGCTGTCCTCCTTCGGGAGCTTTGGCCCGGGGTCGCATTCTGGTGCAAGAAACTCTTCTCGTAAGTACCAGAAGTCACAGTAATAAACAAATTAGCTTCAAGTGAAGTACAGAAACTTGCTAACGAGTTAACTCTTCGCGTGAGCTAAATACAAATTATTATTATTAGGGTTGTAAGACATTATAAAATCATGTGATATGCGATATAGTTGCTGAATATATCGATTATTGTGATATTTAACATGTACCTAAAGAAATGACATTAATGAAAGAATTACATTTTTCATGCAGCAAAATAAGCAAACTCAAGACTCAATATATTCTTAGTTAATTGTAATTACCTCTCGATAATCGACTATTGGATGGTGGTGCATAGTTAGCGACTGGCTGGTCAAATTCAGATGAAAGCATAAAATTCCGTGTGAAACTTATTGCATGTCTTTGCGATATGCATTTGGTGGTATATGCCACAAGATTTTTAGCCTACTTTTCCTATTTTGCTGCAACTCCAACCTTATATGTTTACAGGTTGGAAAGCTAGTTGTACTTTTTGCTCATGAAAAGTTAGCTTGGAGACCAATAACAGTCATTTATACCTTGAGGGTGACAAAGTGTCCTCCATCATGTCCTTCCTGTACATGTCATTTCCATGTCGTCTTTCACCAAATGGGTTAGCGACAGGAAGAAGGGAGCCTTCAGTGCGTCCCACCCCTCACCCGACCTCACTTAACCTCCAGCTACTTTCCCCTCCTCGCAGTTTTCTGAAGCTGTACGGCCGCAAGTTCAGCAAGGACGACCACATTCTTTTCATCAAGCTGCTCTACGAGTTGGTCACGCTGCCCGGCCTGGAGCCCCACATGATGCAGAGCTACGCCCGACTGCTCATTCAGCTCCTCAAGTGGGTGTCACACAAACTCCCCCCCCAAAAAAATAATAGTTAACCAATCTAAAGTGTTGAAAATATATAACATTAATAAATGTAACAATGCAAGTTTATTTAAAAAATGCTTTTTTATTTAACTTTAAAATAAATAAATAAATTACAAATCTTCAAATGATCTGGTCCATTTTAAAAATCAAACATTTGTCCGGCCCTGCTCTAAAGTGAGTTGTCTCCAGTATGGGGGTGGGCAGGTTTACACACACACACACAATGACGTCCCCTTAAATCATATGCCACCGTTGCATCCACATTCATCACTTGGCCTTTGTCTCGAGGTTGTTGCCACGACGACCGCATCCATCACTCCGCCATCGCATCGTCACGTATTTCGTCAACGACTTAATATGAAGGCGGCGCGGCAGGAGGATGGATTTTTTTTTTTGGACATGAATCCATTGCTCTTCCACCTTGTTATTATGTCTGATTTTCTCCGAATCTCTCCAGTGAGCGTCTGCCTCTCATTTGCCGGACGGAATTAGCGGAGGGTCTGGAAAGCTTTTTATGAAGGATTTATGCAGTTAACTACAGGGGCAGAACTTGGCAAATGAGTACGGCGCAGCCATTAAATTGTATGCCAATTAAACAGACATTTTTTTTTTTCTCCTTTGAATGAATACAGAAACTCTCCTGATCTCATGTCATAGCTCCAAAAAAGGACAAACTAGTGAGTAAAATTTAGTACTGTCAAAGCTAGAGTTAACTAACTAATTAATTAATCCCAAAAAATACTACATTAATCATGTATTAATGCAGATTAATTGTGAGCTAGCTTTCTCCCATTCAACTTGGTGATGGAGTGCCTCATGGCTCTTATGTCGTGCCACTTTCGTTTATGGAAGATTTAGAACAAGACCGTTTGAAAAATAATGTTAACGACTCTTATTCATTCAAAAATAGGATGGCATATTAGGACCACATATATATTTTTGTGCTGTCAAAGTTAAAGCGTTAACTAATTAATTAATCACAAATAAATATCACATTAATCATGGATTAAGGCAAATTAATTATACTATCAATTTTTACCGCAGATAATCCTACCTAAAGGTAGCACAGGTTGTTTGAGCAAAAAAACAAAAAAACAAAACATAACTACATTAAAGTAAAGCATTTCATAAATGTTTGTGTATGACATTCAGAATATTTGTTCATGTCAAAATATATGGGTCGTTTTTTTGTTTGTTTTGTTTTCCCATTTTAAATTATGCAAATAACTGTGCAGTTGATAAAAATGTCAAAAAAAATTAACACAATTAGCAGGTTCTCTTTAAAATTTGATGGGCAATAAAATGTTGATAAAAAGCCTTTTCAAATGAAGCGATTAATCGTGTTTAATCAAATTTCTAAGATGTGATTTAAAAAAAAATAAAAATAAATGTCATTGTTTGATGGCTCTAGTAAAAATGTCCCTGCCCAAACAGGAAAAAGGAACTTCTGTCAAGGGATGACCTCCAGTTGCCATGGCGACCGCTACACCAGCTCTACGAGAAGGTGGTCCACTCCAAAACGGAGCATCTGGGTCTTGTCTGGTTCCCCAAGTCAGTTGTGCCATTCATCATTCATGACATCAGTGTTGATGATGAATGATTTTCACTTTTTTTTTTTCTTTTTTTTTTTTTTTCTTTTTTTTAATTCTTCAAGTTCAGTGGATCACATTCTGAAGGCTTTGGTTAAAAGTTGCAGACCGTAAGTTGTTGTTGAGGACTATCAGCAACAATCAGCATCTATTCGCTTTGCCTTGAGCAGTCCGATCAATGTTGTCGTCGTCTTCTTCTTCCAGGTACTTCCCAGCATCCTCCACCAAGGAGATGCTGGACGAGTGGCGCCCCCTGCTGTGCGTGTTTGACGCGGTCATGCAGAAGGCCATCGGCATCATGGAGCTCTTCCTGCCCACCATCATGCCCCCCGAGGAGCACGAGCGAGGCTTTCGGTGGGTCTCGCGTCACTCGTTCTACATCCGCAAATGCAATTTTTTGAGAAATACTGCTGATTTTACAATTTATTTCTTTATTAACTTGAATGTATTACCTTCCATTTCTATTAACGTTGTCATTTAAATATCAACATTTTAAATTTAATCTCTTAAGTTTTAATTGGGAGCACTCTTTCAAAAGCGTATGTATCTTGTGTAATTGTTTCATAATTAGTCAAATGTTGGCAAGATATTGTGCGTAATGGACAATATTTTAAGGCCCCACCTCCCCGCCCCCGACTCGCTGGCTCCCTTTCCACTGTATTGTCTGAGAAGCAGTTTGTGTTCCAAGTGAACAAATAAGTGCCCTGTCACTTTCTGTTGGCTTCCTGATACGTCCACTTTAAGAGTGAGTTAGTTGAGGAAATGGGAGTTGTAAAATCTCAACAGATGAGCTTGTAGCTGGCTTTAAATGTCGCTTCTTTACTAACTTCTTAACTGCGAGCTAAAGTTGACCACAAAGCCACAATTCCTACTCCGAGGGGATGAAGTTAGCTGTTCAACGTTTCATTTAATTAGCAGGGTAAATGTTTCAAGACTTTAAATTCAATTCAGATATTTGTACCTTAATACATTCTACACGTTTGATGATAATTGCTGGAAACGTACAATAACTGAAAAAAATATGTGTATGTTAGCATCTCTGGTTATCTATGTGCAGTTAGCTAGCTAGCTAGCTTGGCCTACACAGAATTTGTATTTTGTTCGACTTGATAGCCAATGTGTGGAAGAGGGCTTCGTGCTGGCTTGAGAGTGCCTCGTTGTTGGCCGCGAGTGAGTGCAGGTCATGGAAGAGACGGCATAAGAGCGAGAGGGAATTAAAAGAAAACAGCCAGTAGCATGTGGACATGGCCTTTAGAGTGCCTCATTGTCACAAGTGAGGATGACCCAGTGAAATGCTTCACAGCCATGGGAGGGGTTTGATTGACAGCTGAGTGGGGCGGGGGTTTCTGCCCATTCTAACGGACACGCCCACGACGTCTGAGAGCACAGACGATTTATATTTTTTATTTTTTTACTTTTTGGAAGCTTAATTTTACAAACTTGTCCATTTTTGGAAGCATTCAAATTTGGCAGGGTAAACTCTTCTCTATGATGTGTCAAATTTAGCAGATGTGTTTATTTTCACTTTGAGTCCTGGCGGAGCTTGTTGGATTGCTTCCTTTGTAAGCCTTCGAACCGATCTGAGCATGCATCATGTTGCAAAAAAGGCAGGCACCGTTGCACCTTAAATAAGATTCTGGCCAATCAATCACGACTCCCTCGGTCACGTCGGGCTAACAGCTGGATTTCTTGGAAAAGCTTGAACCCCCCCATCGCTGTTGAGTTCCAACTCATAGCGGCAACGAGCGTTCTCAGTGCATTTCTTCACCGTGTTTGGCCTTTCCAGGGACATTTGTCTGCACCAAGTCTTGGACCGACTTCCTGCACTACATCACTTTTAATACTCGCTGGTTTTATGTTCCGCTTCGCATTTGACAGTTCGGAGGGAGGCAGAATTTGTTGGTAATGTCAGGTGTCGTGTCGTGTATGCATTTGTGTGTGCATCTTTGATAGTTTCACAAAATGGCGTGCAGCAACCACGTAATGTAGGGAGGTGCAAAGGCGGCATACCTTTTTTGTTCCAAATGGGTTTTAAAAGGTCTAAATGAACATTTCAGAGCTTTGCTTTTCATGATCACTTGTTGCTCGGTGGAATTTGTTGAGCAGAATCATGTAAGCCACTCACTGTATTTTAAAAATGCCGTTAGCATGACACCAGGGAACAGGCTTCCCCCCCACCCCCCATGCTAAAATAAAGTATAACTGCACATCCACGACACTAGGTGGAAGTGGCTCTCTTATTTATTTATTTATTACATTTTAGGACAATTGATGTACTTTAAAATACAAAGTAATAATTAGTGCTGTCAAAGTTAAAGCTTTAACTAATTACTTAATCACAAAAAATTATGGCATGAATCATTGTATTACAACAGATTAATCACACTTAATTTTATTATTCCAATTTTGTTTATTGAACATTTTTCAAACACAACCCAACGGCCTACTGAAAGTAGCATTTTAAAGAGTACAGCCGTATTTTATCCCTCCACCCACATCCCCACCCAAGGCCAACTAGTCACACACAGACACACGCACACCGACGATTTGGAAAAAAACAAAACAAAAAATAAAATAGACAAGGTTGAATTAAAATAAAAACGCCTGTTAATCATCCTCCAAGTCAAAAGGAATATTCAGATGCTCAATATATTGCACGAAAGAATCCCATGTGTCATTAAATGTCTGAACAGAGCCACTAAACTAAACACCTCAACTTCTCCAGTTTCAGATCAAATAATACCTCTTTAACCCAGCGAATATGTGAGTGGGAATGGGGGTGCTTCCAGTGAATCAAAATCAACCTTCGAGCTAGAAGAGTTGTAAAAGCCAAGGCACGCTTAAGTATGTTTGGTACTTCCACAGTTGGGGAACACCAAAAATTGCTGATAGAACATTAGGAGGTATAACATATTCATTCAAATTACTCAATGTATTGAAAATAAACGTCCAGAATCACACTATTAATTTTGACCGCAGATGATCCTTTTTAGCCGACAGCGGATGGTTACGTTAAAGGTAGCTGTTGGAGTTTGAGCAATAAACATAACTACATGCATTAAAGTAAAGCATTTAATAGATGTTTACATATGCCGTAGGTCATTTTTGCCCATTTTAAATTATGCAAATAATTAATTGATTAGAAAAAGCGGGATGAGCATGTGCAGTGGATATAAATTTTTGAAGAATGTCCTCATTACATTAAATGTCAAAAATTAACATATAACAGGTGAGCTTCAAATTCAGCGGGTAAAATATGTTGGGGAAAAAAAGCCTTTTTAAGTCGGTGATTAATCATGTTTAATCAAAATTCTAAGATGTAATTAATCTGATTTTTAAAAAAAAAATTTAATCGTTTGACAGCGCTAGTAATAATACAAATATTTTCTTCTTTCTAGGGGGAGTAACAGAAAGTAATTGAGAATAATTCCACTAACCATATTTATATTTAAAAAAAAAAAAAAACATGTAGCAATGGTCTTAATACGCCATTTTCACACTGCAGCAAAAGGATAGGTAGAGTTGGCAGGAAGAAAGTCATGTATGGAAATGAATCCAAAAATTGCCATTAAATTGTTCTGACGGTCAATTGCACCACTTGCCCCTCAGGCCAAAATGCCAATTCATTTCTGATGGGTTTCTTTCTTTTTTTTTTCTTCTTCTTCTTTTTGAGTTTCAGGCTGTGGTTCGATGAATTGATGGATCTTTGGTTGTCGGTGCAGAATCAGCCGAGCTGGGAAGGGGTGAGACACAAAACATGCGCACACTTGTCCATTTCATGTGCAAATGCAATATTTATATTGAGATTGGTTGCGATTTATGTGCCTCATTTATTCCCCCATAAACCTGTGCAAATAATTTCTATGTTATTTGAGCCATGAATCACGCCGCCTTTCACGTTCCACAAAAATGATGGAGTCATCCCCAGTGACGCGTGTGGTTTAGTCTCCGCTATTCAGACGAGCATTTGTCACGTTTTTTATTTTTATTTTTATTTTATTTTTTTCTCTCTCTCCTCGCAGCACTTGGTCAATCTGTTCGCTCGCCTGGCCAACGACAACATCGGCTACGTGGATTGGACCCCTTACATCCCCACCGTGAGTTTTTGGTGGAATCGCTTCATCAGGTTCAGTATCATGGCGAATGTTTTGTGCGTTTATTAGATCTTCACCAGGATCCTGCGCAGTCTGAACCTCCCTGTTGGCGTCAACCACACGGTGGCGCTGCGCTACCTGACCAACTCTTACGACATCGGACACCTGGTGCTGTGGATAACGGCCCTGCTGGTAATCCTGCTTTGAAATTTGAATTATATTTATTTAGCGGTGTCAAGATTAATCGAGTAATCATTTCAGAATTTTATTTTATTTTTTTTGTAGTAATTTATTAAAGCATACAGATTCACTTTTGTGTTTAATCAAAATAAGACATTTGCTTTTATTTTGGGAAAACAATGACTGAGCCACGAAATGATTCATTTTCAAAAAGTTTGGCGAATACATAAATCTATCTCATGTGAATTACATAATTGTTTTTAGCTGGGGGGGTTTTCACTAAAAAATATCAAATAATTGGTAACAGTAATCGTGAAAAAAAGTTTTGTATTACACTTAAATGCGAAATAAAATGCAATCTGATTATTCAATTAACCGATTTTAATAAGCGATAAAGTAATCAATTCTAAAAATATTGGAAAATGACAATCCTACTGTATATATGAAAATGGAATAATAAAGTATAATACAGTGGATCCCTGCATATTTAAAGATCGGCATTCACAAATTCACCAAATTTCTATTTTTAACTCAGTGTTTTTGTTCCATTTCCTTGCTTAGCATTTTTTTTTGTTCAGGTTTATTTACAGTAATTATTTAAAAATATTATTTTGATGCCAATGGTAAGGAATGTCAATTATTCGCTGATTTTCACAATTCGCGGTCAAACTCGGTCCCTATTCCCTATGAATTTAAAATTGAGCTCCCGTTAGTCACAAATTGAAGAAAAAAAAACAACTAAAAACTTTAGTTTTTAACTGCCTTAAAATAATATATAAAGCCCATCATGAAATTTTACCAGTCAATATACAAACCAAATTAATAAAAAGGGAACGTGAGTACAAATTAAGAGGAACAGAAAACTAAATATAGAACAAAACAAAAAACGATGCACTTCAATCAAGGTGTCAGTCTGTGGAACAATCCGGATTGTAAAACAAAATCAATCTAATTGTCTATTTGTAGTTTTTAAAAAAATGTATAAAAGCGCAATTACTGCAAAAATATATTTATATAGCACAAGGACATGCAGTAGAATTATTTTGTAGTATTGTTTGACTGAAAGCGTCATTCATTTTGTTGATTATTTTATTTTTTTTATTTTTTATTTTTTTTTTGTGTTGAACAGGGGCAGACATAAGTTTTACTTCTTTCTATCCCCTTTCATTTATTTTACTTTAAAGAGTGAAATTAAAATTTGAATTGAATTGAAATCTTAAAAAAAAAAAAATGTGACTAAGTGGGGAAATATTTGCAATGAGCTCCACTGGGCCAGATGGTAGAACAAGGACTAGCAGTGGATCTCGTAAATTGGTCACTTGAAGTCGGGCCACTGATTTTTAATTTTTTTTTTTAATGTTTTTATTTTTTTTCCAATATTTATTTATTTATTTATTATGTGCAGGGTGGACCAGGAAATCCGGCGCAGAAAGAGTTGACCCGCCTCTTTAACAGCATCGCCTCCTTTTATCATCCCTCCAATCACGGTCGCTGGCAGGTTCGCATCCACTCCAAACACATTCACAGTTACTTTGCTTTGATTTATAAGCTGTCATCGGGAACTTGGCTCATTCTCAGCATCATAATGAAGCACGCAACTTTTTGCCGGCGGTGTGCCTATGGGACGATGGCACTAAAACGGAGCGTGCGTGTTTGTGTCAACAGTCTCGCCTCATGCGCCTGCTCCAGCGTCTGCCGGCGAGCGTGGTGCGCCGGGCGCACCGCGAGCGCCACGCCGCCCCCGGCTGGATCACGCCGGTGCCCGAAAGTCAGCGGCTGACCGACGAGGACCTGCAGGAGTTCACGCGCAGCCTCACAGGTGCTGCGCTGCTGTCCATGTTCAGGTATCGTCAAGTCTGGTTTAGATCCAAATTGAAAAGTAAGAATTTCTTTACACGTCAAGACCATTTATCAGTCATTTGTTAGCAATTGCTAATCAGTGCATATGAACATGTTGAATGCACACATTTCCTTCAAATCGAATAAAAGGTCATTTGGTACCATAGACAATACAATGCATTTCACCCAGCTCCATCTTGTAGTAATATGTTTAATGGGATTTTTCTTTTATGTTGAAGTCAAATCTGAATCGGATCCAGATTAAACTTGCAAATGTCCTACAAATTGAATAAAAGGTCATTTGTTACCATGGACAATACAATGCATTTCACCCAGCTCTGTCTTATACGAATATGGTTAATAGGATTTTTCTTTTGTTTATTTTGAAGTCAAATCTAAATCGGATCCAGATTAAACTTGCAAATATCCTTCAAATTGAATAAAAGGTCTTTTGTTACCATACAATGCATTTTATCCAGTTCCGTCTTGTAGGAATATATTTAATGGGATTTTTTTCATTTTTATTTATTTATTTTTCATGTTAGTTAAATCTGAATCGGATCCAGATTAAACTTGCAAATGTCCATCAAATTGAATTAAAAAACAAAAATGCATTTCATCCAGAACTGTAGAATGTCTTAGTTCTTTTTTGCCTATTTAACTTGATGTCAAATCTGGATCAGATCTAGATTAAAACATGCCACTTCCCTTATAAATGAATAACAAATTAGCAGTCATTTATTAGCATGTATGGTTGAGACCTGTTGGGACAGTTTGTTGAAAAAGATGTCAAATCAGTTCTAAATAAGCCTTCCGATTTCTCTTCACATTTAATAAAGTGTAACGGCTACTGGTGATAATATTTATGTAATTTGATATACAGTAAAACGGGCAGTACGGACGCCGCCTTCGCCCTGCAGAACCTGGCCCTCCTCACGCCACAACTGGCCATTCCGCCCGTGCTGGAGAAGTAAGTTTGCCGATCCCGACGACATTTCTCTTTTTAACGTTTACGCATATGCGAGCCTTCCACCGTTTATAACAGAACGTACGCGGCGATGGAGACCCTGACGGAGCCGCACACCCTCACCGCCACGCTCAGTTGCATGATCGGCATGGCGCGGAGCCTGGTGGCCCCCAGCGAGCACTACCCGGAGGGCCGCTTGCACGTACTGCCCCTGCTCATGGGCTCGCTACCGGGCGTGGACCCCAACGACTTCAGCAAGTGTATGGTGAGAGAGGGTCGTATTTGGTTTGTCATTGAAAACATGAGGCCGTGTTGACTTGGGCGGCGTTTTTTTTATTTTTTATTTTATTTTTTTAATTCATTCCAGATCACATTCCAGTTCATCACCACGTTCACCACGCTGGTGCCTTTGGTTGACTGTTCGGCAGCTCCATGTCGACACGGCAATCTGTCAGAGGTGCGTTGCCAATTTAGTCACCAAGTATGGCTTGTGCTGAAGGGCCACATTTGATCACATATGTATGTATGTATGTATGTATGTATGTATATATATATATATATATATATATATATATATATATATATATATGTGTATGTGTATGTGTATGTGTATATGTGTATATATATATATATATGTATATGTATATATATATGTTTATTTAATTTATTTAATTTTTTTATTAATTTAAATCAGCTAGTTTAATAAAGTCAATGCAAAATTGCTAAATGTTCATGTCAAATTGTTTATTTTGCTATTTTATTTACAAGTCATTTGTAGATGAAGTAAAAATAGAAAAAAAAGTTCATTTAATTTAAATTTATTTTATTTTATTAATTTGAATCATCAAGTTTAATGAAGTCTATGCAAAATTGCTAAATGTTAATGTCAAATTGTTTATTTTGCTATCTTATTTACGTCATTTGTGTGTGTGTGTGTGTGTGTGTATATATGTATGTATGTATGTATATATATATATATATATATATATTAGTGCTGTCAAACGATTCAAATTTTTAATCTGATTAATCACACTTTCTAATTTTGATTAATCAGCTAAATTGTGTAATATAAAATACAAAATACCGTAATATTTTGATATTAACGCATTTTATTATCTGAATGTCATTTGCAAATATTGATTAAATGCATGTACACAATGGGCTCTTTGCACAGCTCGACTACTTCCTGAACTGAACACCAATCCTTTGTTTGCTGTCTTTCATGAGTGGACAAACTGATTAATCCAGGTGTGTCTGACCAGTGTTGTCCTGATTACTTAGGTCAGGCACACCTGGATTAATCAGCTTGTCCACTCATGAAAGACAGGAAATGAAGGAGTGGTATTGAGTTCAGGAAGTGCTGGATTTGTGCAAAGAACCCATTGCATGCATGCGTGTATTGCTCGAAACGTAACAGCATCATATCAATTGGTTGAAATTCAGCAATTATTAATTAATGAAACGCAAATTACTTTTGTTTTATCTAAAGTCCCGTCGGGGTGTTTTTCAAAGCGAAATTTTCCACGAGGCACACCAACTGGAGTCACCCCGCTCATTTTGGAACAACAGGCGTAGGAAATGCCGTCCAGAACTACACGTAAATTTTAGGAAAAACAGTTAACGCTGGTCACAGGCAAAATTTTAATCAGAGATGGCTTTATGTGTCCCTAAACGTATTTTTAACTCTAATTTCAAATGTCAAGCCACATGGAATCACCAAAAAATCCATCTCATGCTTCAACCAAGGCACCCTGCACGATACAAATCAACGGATGAGCTGACGAAAACAAGTACATTTGTGTCCCTCTCCTGCTTTACCAGATTGAAAGAGAGTTGTGTTTTGCTTCTGCCGAATTTGAAGACTTCGTCCTGCAATTTCTGGACAGGTGAGCTCAAGTTCAACACTTGCAGTCGGCCGTTTCTTATCACGTGCGAGCAGACCGACCGGCCTGCATGTGTGTTTTTGCTTGCGCAGGTGCTTTGCTGTGATCGACAGCAGCGCTCTGGAGCAGACGCGGGACGACACGGAAACGGACACGCAGACGCAGCTAGAGAGTCTGGTGGAACTGGGCCTGGCCTCCACCGTCAGCACCGTCCTCACGCAGTGCTCCACGCACATCTACATGGTAACACGCACGCGCAAACACAGGTGCGCACACAAAACAAAATGTGACACTTTTCTTTGTTTTTGTGTTAGGTGGCACTAGAGAAAGTGTACAACTTTGCCACCTCCAACATCTTTGAGACGTGCGTGTCGGGCAGGATGGTGGCGGACGTGTGCAGAGCGGCTGCAAAAGTGAGTGTGTTGAGTGTGCATGTTTAGTTTGTAGTCATCTTATAGGTGGGTTGCAATCACGTGATTCCGGCGGCGCGCGAAATTCAACTGGGGGTCAGGAAGTAGGGAACACCCATTGAAAATGATGGGAAGCGTTGGGTAAGCCTGGACGTAGCTGACAGGTTCTAAAAATAGTCAAATATGTCGGATATAATCCTTACACTCTGAGGAAAAGAGATTTTTCCGAACTCGTGTCGGAGGCAATCAACATTGCGAATTACCTTGTCTTCCAGCCATTCAGGCTTACAACTATTTCGTGTGTGGTTGGGTCAGCGAATTCTGATCAAAAGAAGCTCTAACTGACTGTCGTCTTGTTTTTGTTCGGGTGAGTAAATGTGATTCAGGATCATTTTCTTTTCAACTCAAATGTACACAAAGGTACCATGGCATCAGACTACAAGCTAACTTCTACTTTAACTGCTATTTTGTACGTGTTGCTAGGTTAACTGTCAGGGTTACTTGTTTGACATCCATTAAACACGACAAAAAGGAGAGAAGACACTCAGTTCAGGGCTCGCGAAGAGAGAGGAGAGGAACTGACTAATATAATTCACTCATGCACTCTCTGAAGGTTCCTCTCCTCACCCTCTCTATTTATTTGGTTTTCCACACCCCAAGTTACATGGGTGTTCCAACCCTAAAAATGGAAATGCAAGGCATAGTTGGAACACAGTGTACTTGTTTGTCTATGTGTTGTGCATGTGAATGGAAGATTGCTGAGTATGTGTGGTCAAGTTTGCAATCATTTCTTAACAGAAAACAGACGACCTCAGCAGACTGGTTCGATTTATTTTGCTGCGTTAGATGTTCTGGTTCTTCAGCTTTTGAGTCATCTTCAAATAGCCAGGCTATGTGAATGTGAGTGAGAACAGAGCAAAGCATTCTTCATTGCAAGCAGAAGCAGTTCTTCATTGCAGCAAATGTATGATAACTTATTATTTGCAATTATTCCCACCATTAACCATTCTCAGAGGTCTAACGTATGTTGTGGCCTTCCTGGAAGAAGGACCTCAATTTAAGAACCGCTCATTGTGATAGCAAATGTAGCTAGCATTGCTACGTAAAAACAAAGACACAGCCACCGAGCATGGACACACGAGCTGTAGAACAAACTCCACGTAGTATTATCGTGGTTAGCTATGTTTCCGTTAATATCACACCGGCTTGTTAAGTTTTATTCAGCTATGTAAGTAGTTTTATAACTGTATCCGATTCCTTACCTTTCACGAAGTGATCACTGCATATATGAGCGTTGTCCAACTTTTGCTCCTCGGGATTTCAGACGAAGGTTTTTAATCCAGGTCTGCCGTCTTCTTTTGGTAATTTAAAAAAACAAAAAACCCCCACCCTTATTGGTTACTACTTTCGGGCCGCCAAAGTAGCTTTTATTTTTTTCTCGATTAGACCGGTTGGTGTGCCATAAACAGCACAAAACCTCTGCATTTTCTCAGCTCTTTCCTATGGGGAAAGGACTTCCTGTCCCACATCTGGGGTTGGGCGCTTGTCGTGACGTCACATGAAACCCACCTATTTCAGAGACTTTTGCAATTATAGTTGCTGCATTTTCAGTGTCTTGTCATTTCTCTACAATTTTCCTTATGCTTTGTTGAACTTTTTTTAAAAATTCTTGTTCGTCTCAGAATGCATTGGTTTGTTTTGTCTTTTCAGTGTCATCCTGCCGAGTCTCTCAAACTCTTTGTACCGCATTGCTGCAGCCTCATTTTCCAAATTGCTGAAAGTCAGTATGACATTGGCTTTGTGTTTGCGTGTGTGTGTGTGTGTGTGTGTGCATATAAATTAGATGAAGCTTTTTAATTAATATATGCTTATTGTCCAACAACATGTGCAGGGTGAACGAGTTATTACGATGTCAGCATTCGCTGGCTGTGACTGAAGTCTTGGCTTTAGCGCCTGTTTTATTTTTTTAATTTTCTCTGCTACACCACAAATATCCAATTGACACATTGCACATTTAACCACCCCCACCAAAAAAATAAAAAATACAATGCAATTACATTACTGCTGTTGAGTCAATTTTCAATGCGACTACCGGTACTTTTTTTCGTGGGGGGGGGGGTTGAATGAGATGCCCGTTCTTTAACTGCTGTGACAGTATATTATACTTATTTTTATCGACTTTTAAACTCTGAACAGCTTAATTTGACCCCATCGTGTAAGATTGAAAATCTTAAAAAAATATATTAAAAGAAGAAAACAAAGTCAGCAGGAGTTTTATCCTTTTTTTTTTCATTAAAAAAAAAAAATCATGAGTTTTAAACCAGACAATTTATTAATAAATGGATGGATGGCTGGATTAAAAAATGCAATTATTCAGAAAAGACCAAAAAATTATCACATTAATACTTATTTTTATTGACTTTTAAACTCTGAACAACTTCATTTGACCCCATTGTGTAAGATTGAACATCCTAAAAAAATATTAAAAGAAACCAAAGCCAGCAGGAGTTTTATCCTTTTTTTTCATTAAAAAAAAAAAATCATGAGTTTTAAACCAGACAATTTATCTGATGGGTTAAAAAAAATGTGCAATTATTCAGAAAAGACCAACAAATTATCACATTAATGTAACTTATTTGTATTGACTTTTAAACTCTGAACAGCTCAATTTGACCCCATCGTGTAAGATTGAGTTGACTTATTCACAAAAGACAAAAAATAAATTGATGCAAATTATTAGGGGTGTGAATTGCCTAGTACCTGACGATTCGATTCGTATCACGATTCACAGGTCACGATTCGATTCGATACCGATTAATCCCGATACGAATTTATAAGTCGATTGTTGCGATTTTTTTTCATTCAAATTTAGAAAATACTAATCAGTAAGCTTGTAGAGTGTAAGATTTATATGAAAATGTATTATTTATTTATCTGAAATTTCAGTCTTATAGAGGTTGTAATCTGTTTCATGTTTGAACAGCATTAAAATAAAATATTAAGGCTTAATGTTCCGTTCATATAACATTCTTCCATGCTCAAGGTGTGAATCCTAAAAAAAAAAAAAAAAAAAAAAAAAAAAATTCGATTCTGCCCTTTTTGAATCGATTCGAGAATCGCGCGATGTAGTATCGCGATATATCGCCGAATCGATTTTTTTTTAACACCCCTACAAATTATTAATGAGGAGTCTGCTTCCATTCATTTGATAAAGCATCCTCTGGTGAATCTGTAAATTGAAAACTTAACAAAAATAATAAAAATCATCTTATTATGTATGTGTAGATGAGGATCTCCAGAGTGAAGAGGAGCTGGATAAAGAGCTGCTGTGGAACCTCCAGCTACTGTCCGAGGTTAGTGTGCCAGATGTGCTCACCACTTGCCCAACCTGCTGCCCTCGGGCATGCCGAGAAATGATATTTCATCTCTGCTGAAAGTTTCTGATATTGCTTGAGAAAGATGGAGGTGTGGGGGGGGGGGGAAAAAATGACCACACGACATTTCTTGCAGCGGTCCCCCGGCCCGCCTGCCCGACACAACTCGTAAATATCGGGCCACTTTGTCGTAAAGCAGAACATATTGATACCTTCGCTGTTGTGTTTTATTACTCTTGGGAGTCGAGCGAGCCAAACGCGCTGACTTACTGCGCTGCTCCCATTTTTAATATGCTGCTCCGCAATGTGTGTGCGTGCCTGTGTTTCAGGTGACCCGCATCGACGGCGAGCATCTGTTGAGGTACGCGGGCGAGCTGGAGCGCGTCCTGAGCACGTGCGTGCGCCTGCGCTGCAAGCGTGCGTACGCGATGGCAGCGGCCCTGCTGGAGCACACGCTGCGCTCGCTCTCGCTCATCTACCCCACGGAGTACCGCAGCACGGCGGGGGGATTCTGCCACGACCTCCCCGTACGAGTGAGTCACTCACTCACTCAATTACTGAACATACTGTTTCACTCAGCCTTTCACCCACTCTTTCACTCTCTCCCTAACACTTTTTCACTCTCACCCTTAACTTTCTTTCAATCACTCACTTCATCTTTCACCAAGTCACTCATCTTTAAGTCACTCTTTCACCCACTAGTTTACTTTTTCACTCTCACACTTTCACTCACTTGCTCATTCACTTTTTCACTCATTCACTCACCAGAGCTCTATTGTCTATTTATTTCTGCCTTTACAAAGATGCAGATGCTAACTTTTGATTGACTTCTGTTGTTGCTTGTAGAACTGCTTCTGACTGACTCATCTATAACCATACACTATTTTTCTCAACATACTGTAATACTTATTACTTGTCGTATTTAGCTCTACGATCTCCAAATTATACTGCAATTCTCAAGAGCCGTTGGGTGAACTTGACCAGTAGTTGACTCTTTGACTTAAAATTGCGTTACCCGAAAAAGTTCCTGGTCATTTTGTTTTGCGGCTCTTTGTCCAGGATTGGGGTCGGCCTGGCGATGTTGCCGCTTTGGGTCTGTGCTGGCACGTCCCCAGCCTGGAGGAGGAGAACTTTGTTTTCCGGCTCTTGTCCCGCCTTCTGAAGCCCGAGCTGGAGCGAATCGGGGGCCACGTCTCTGGAGACCGGCCAATGAGCAGGTGTGAAAATAAATCTTTTGATGTGTTTTACCTCGAATCCCTGTGACAATAGGAGGCTTAAAGTAGTTACAGAGCAAGAGAGTGAGGCGGCAATAGCAACAATAACTGCAAAGCTAATGCAATTAAAGCTTCTAATTAACCTGATTAAAAAACAAAACAGATTTCTTTATGTAGAACACATTTCCCCAGGGTGTAATGCACAGCTTTGTTCACAGGGAGGCGCTGTTGCAGAGTCTGGCCATCGTGCAGCACTGCCTCCTCGGGGCGGGCAGCATGCTGCCCCCTCTGGATGGAGCTCACGTAGCCGACCTGTGAGTCTTGCCGACGTACACGCTTCAAAACTCACACATACACACAGGGACCCTCAATGCATGCTTTTTACCCTCAGCGTGCCCTCCATGGTGAATCTGGGGGAGTTCAAACTGCACATCGGTGTGGAGTACGGTGAGAAAGCACAAACGATAAGCACGCCCGCCACTTTGTGACCTCGCTCATTTGTCACCCCCCCACACCGTACAGATGATTCAAGCGAGAACTACCGAGAATCTATCTGCCGCACCATGCGGCTGCTGCTGCGTGAGTAAACGCACATATGAAAAAAAATAAATAAAAAACGCACACACACTCACTGCATGCTACTGTAATGTGAGCCTCCTCCGCTCCCACCATTCAGATCACATCCTGGAGCATACAGAGGACGACACCAAGTCACTCTTTGTCATCATTAAGGTGCCTTGTTTCTGTTATTACCTCCGCCAAGGCGGATGTTTTTTATATATATATATATATATATATATATATATATATATATATATATATATATGTATATGTGTGTATATATATATATATATATATATGTGTATATATATATATATATATATGTATATATATATGTGTGTGTGTGTGTGTGTGTGTATATGTATGAATCAAATCATTCAAATTTGATTCTTGCAGCCATTGAACAAAATAATACAGAACAAAGTTGATTTTTTGTTTGTTCATATGAACACACTCTGACTAATTAATAATAATTTTATATTTTTTCAATACCGCTTTTTTTTTTTTTTTTCCTCTCTCTCCTGCTATTGGTTCAGAGCATTCAAGGGCCAATAGGATATCTTTGATCGGCATGTAGTGAACATGTCACATATCAGTGAATGTCGTGCACGAGCAAGACACAAGATGCTGCATCCAAAGTATTGTTAGTGTTGGAATTAATGGTATCGGCATGTTACTTGTGAGTACTCACTGATACTAATACCACTGGTTTAATGCGGTATCGGGGCCTCTGCCGATACCAGTATTGGGTTGTAGTTAATAATAATAATAAGAATAATAATCATAATAAATGTCCATATTTTATGCATATATTTTTTTAATCCTTTGCATTTTATGGTATTCAAGCCTAAAAGGTAGAAAAGCACATGAATTGTTTTTGAGTTCATTAATATATTTACAAAACAAAATATATGAATTAAAAAAGAAAAACTTTTTACCCTTTGTGCAGATGGATGTCATGTACGGAGCGCAGCAATAATTAAGATCTCATAATGGCACCACCTGATTATATTTTCATTAAATTAGATGCAGATTGGATGAACCAACCAACACTAGTAATTCTGTTTCCTCCATTTGTATGTGAATACATGAGGAAAGCCAAACTTTATCTTTTAGCCTTTAGGACCCTAATGGCACGAAAGCCTTGTTGGAGGGCCCATTTTTACACTTGGAATGTTCTCCTCTGTGGCCTCCTGAGCAAAATTTATGACCGAGCCGTTGATGGCTTGCAGATCATCAGCGACCTCCTGTTTTTCCGAGGCACACACAAGACGGAGTTTGACTCCCGCTGGAAAAGTTTCACGCTGGTCAAGAAGTCAATGGAAAACCGGGTGAGCCGCCTGGCGAGGAACGTTGTCGCCAATGCGTCTTATCGCTCAAATAATGATTGTTGTTGTTGTTTGTGCACAGCTTTACGGGAACAAGCAGCACATTCGGGCGCTGCTCATCGACCGGGTCTTGCTACAGCACGAGGTATTCACATGAGAGAGAGAAAAAATAAAAATAAATGACCCAACTGACTAGTCGTTTACTTTGTCAATTGGTGGACTGAATGAATGGACTAGTCTCTTATATAATGTGACTTTAATGTGTGATAAAAAGATGAGGAAACTGGTGGTGGAGGGCAGTGAATACAAAGAAGTCCACCAAGAGCTACTGTACGATCTGCTGCTGCTGTCGACTAGCACTTATGGCCAGGTACATGCGCACGCACACATGCACACAGAGCATCGGGAAAGTACTTCACACATTTTATATTACAGCCTTATTCCAAACTGGAATCATTTTTTTCCCCTGCAGGTTCGTAGCAAGGCCCAGAACGTGCTGACCACGGCGCTGGCAACCTACAGCTTCTCATACCGAGACCTGATACCCCGAATTGTGCAACTAATATCACCGCAACACACCGCCAGCACACAGCAGCAATTCAAGGTATTTTTTGCAGTTTTTAGATGTGACCTTGTCTCTCTTTTAAGGGTGATTTCCTTTTTTAATTTGTAGAATTCTAACCTTCAATCTAGAGCTGTTAAAATTCATCAATTAATGGACGAGTAACTCATTTGCTCCCAAAAACGTATAAATATGTTCTAATTTAAATGTATTAAGTCTCCCAAAGACGTATGTTTTTTTTATGCTATAGCTTACAGAAGACTTTGATGCAGTCTCAACTTTAGAGATGGAGTTGAAAAATGGTAGTAATTCCAAAAACGGCCAGCAAGTGGCAGCAGATTGTAATAGATCAACCAGGGCAATGATGAAATGAAGTTGTTTCCCTACAATTCTAAGCAGATTTGTGAATAATGATGAAACTTAGCCGTATTCTAATGCTAATTTCTGCAAAATGTAAATGGATAGAAATGTAGTTTTTTTTTTTTTTCCTCCTGATGAAAGAAGAGACTATTCTTTCTTTTGGTAGGTTCCATGTTTTTATAGCAAATAGAACATAATATTCTGTGGGCCTTGCAAAATCAGTCCAAATCCAGTAAAACAGCTGGGAGCGAAGGGGTTTGCTTCAGTGGAAATGGCTGCGAGTGAATGAGGTAATAGATGATCAAATTTATCAACAACTATTTAATAATTGAGCTTTTTTTTTTTTTTTTTTTTTTTTTTTAAATAATCCAAATCGTGTGATTTCAGCATACCAGCAGTAATTGTTCACTGATTTCTGTAATCCTTCATGAAAGAAGACCAATTACCTTCTCTATTTAATCAAAATAATACATTTGCAAATGTCTGTTTTTTCTTTGGGAAAACAATGGCCGAACCGGTAACATCAATACCCCTTTTTTTAATCACTATATGAATACAACGTACGAAATAAACACCAATCACTAGATAATGAACAGTATTGATGGGGGATTTTTTATTTTTTTTTATTTTTTATTTTTTTATATAAACACTTTCATGCAAAATTCACATTAATCTGATTTAGTCAATCAATTGAATGCAGCACTAATTTCCATCACCCTCAGGGGGCGCTGTACTGCCTGCAGGCGGCGCACAGTGGCGTGTGCTTGGCCAGCATGCGTGACTGGGACTGCGTGGGCGCCGTTTGGCCGGCGCTGGTCCGCTGTGGTCTGTCGCCCGCCACCGCCCTGGACGAGCCCTCGGTGGGCCAGCTCCTGGACGACATCGTCGACCGCATCCACCGGCAGCACGACACCATCGGCGTCTTTTTCACCGTGAGCCGTCCGCCCTCTGTGCGATTTTGCGTTGCAGTGTTTCTCATCGAACTTGTCCATTTTCAGGTGTCCGAGAGCTGCGTGGAGATGGCCCAGCAAATGGTCACGTTGGAGACGCCTTCTCTTGAGGAGCTGAAGGAGGGGCTTCAACGCCAGCGAATCAGAAATGTTGTCAATGCGCGGTAGGAGACGTTCAATATCAATCCTTCATGAGCCAGCGTGATTGAAAAAACAAAATTCTCAGCTATGTGTAAATGTTTTTGCTTGTTCAGGAAATATGAGAAGCTGGTTAATGACTTGTTGGACTGCCTTGAAGACAGAGACTTGTGAGTGTTACAAGCAAATCGAGAGGTCGTAGCAAACCTTGGAACAGTGGTTGTCAAAAGTTTTCACACCCAATACCACCCAAAAGAACACTTAGCTCCACCATTACTGTTGGGCTTTGGGCCAGGACTTGCCCTCATATCCGAAGTTAGCTCTGAGCCATCCAGTTTGACATTTTGTGCATGTTTAGACCCCTCAGTTATTTTCTTGATGAGCAGTGCGTTGCCACAGCAACAGCATTTCACACACATTTACTCGCTCATTTGCTCCCAAATACGTATAAATACGTTCTATTTTAAATGTTTGTAGTGTCCCAAACGTATTTATACGTTTTTTAATTTATTTTTAATTTATGCTAGAGTATACAGAAGGCTTTGATGCAGCCTCTCAACTGCGAAGAACGATTGAAGAAATGGTTATTACACAAACGGCCAGCAGGTGGCATCAGAGCAAAGGAGATCAACCAGGCCCCATGTTGAAAAAAGCTCAAATACACACAATTCTAAATAGATTTGCAAATAATGATGAAAAGTAGTTATATTCTAATGCTAATTGCTACAAAACTTTCTTTGTTTTGGTAAGATAGATGTTTTTATAGCAATAGAACACAATATTGTGTGGGCCTTGCAAAATCAGTCAAAATCCAGTAAAACAGTCGGGAGTGAAGAGCATTGCTTCTGTGAAAATGGCTGGGAGTGAATGAGTTAAAAAAATAAAAATAAATAAATAAATAAGTAGGTGGTGTTACCACTACGATGAAAACTTAAGTTTGTAGATGTCTTCAGGCCTAGACTCTCATTGAAATTTTGTGTGAAATTTTGACACGGTAGGGTTATGACCAAATGTGAAATGCAGTAGCGTAGTTTAAAGTAAAAAAAAATAAATAAAAAAATAAAAAAATGTCAACAACTTAACTGTTTGGTACATGTAGCCTACCACATTTTGAAAATCACTGCCTGGAAACATTTCACATTAAATCCTATCACGTTATTTTAGACAAATGTATGTTTTGAGAAATCTTTGTCATTTTTGACATACAGATCGGCAAATTATTCCCGCATGGATGAAAAGCGGAAAACTCACTACACTTTTGAACAACACTATAGAAATGACAAACTCACTGTACTGTATAGTGCTCTATATAGTGGATAGGGCGTGACTTTAAATACATCTTATTTGTCCTTCTTTCTCACTTCCTGTCTGGTGATCCAGGCCGTGGAAGTTTGAGCACACGGCCGCAGACTTGCTGTCACTCCTGCTGAGAGATGACCACCCGCTGCCGCCGGACGCCGTCCTCTACTTCACGCAGAGCCTCGTACACGACTCCATTAGCATACGCAAGGTCCACCCTCGTCTAAATGTCATTAGAAACCAGTTGTTGGAATGTGGTCTCTTATCACAGCAGATTGTCTTATAATTCTCTTCTTTCTGTCTCAGGTGGCAATATCAGCAATGGCTGGTATCCTGAAACAGCTCAAAAGACCAAGAAAGAAAATAGCAGTCAAGCCGTCTGACATTAGTGAGTTGAAGAAGAGTACACTTGTTGCTGATGCACTTTTAGATGTTTAGCAAACACACACATACAAAATGAAAACACAAGGAGCGAATCAGATTGCAGCTCCACACTAGACCACGCCCCTTGACATTTGTAAATTATGAGCTCAATTTAGGTGTTGATCACATACCAAGTAAATACAGGGCCAGTATCGCCGATACCGATACTTTTTGAAAATTATGGTAGTATTCCCTCGCTATAATGCGGTTCACTTTTCGCCATCTCACTGTTTCGTGTTTGTTTGTTTTTCGTTTTTTTTTTTGTTTTTTGTTTTTTTTTAAGAGCAATTTTGCATGCAGTTTTTTTTTTTTTTTTTTTTTTTTTTTTTTAGTAATGTAATTTATGAAAGTATGAACATTGAGAATGTTTAAACGAGAGAAATGTGAGAAAATGTAAATGCCTCGATGAGAAAACTGTATAAACTGCGTGGTGAGGGGTTTTAGAGGTTTCATTTATTGCAGGTATTTATTTATTATTTTTTACCTTAACCCCAGCGGAAAATGAGGGAACTGTGTGTGTGTGTGTGTGTGTGTGTGTGTGTGTGTGTGTGTGTGTGTGTGTGTGTGTGTATACGTGTGTGTGTGTGTGTGTGTGTATATATATTTTTTTTTAAAGAAGGTAGCTCTATCATTGAATCCATATTCAACCTTTTTAGTGTTTTTTTTTTTTTTCCTTTTTAAACAAAAATCAGGGACAGTTTGATGAATAGAAAATACTTTATCAATGTTTTCATTTTCCCTTAAACAATTAAAACAAGCATAAGAATTTTTTTTTTTTTACCTTCTTAAAGTGCGCAGAGTGATAATAGGACAACACATTTAAACAAATTCTTTATCGTATACTGTTCAGAAATTACAAATTCTCAACTGTATTAAGCACTTTAAAACAAGCATTGCTGTATACAAAGCGCTGTACATGAACCAGAAATCGGTCATGCAGTAAAGAATAAGATAAGAACACAAGAACAAATCAAACATTTTAAGTGAGTATACAAGTGTTTTTTGTATACAAGTAAATAATAAAAACAAATAAGGTAGGCGAAAAAATAAATGGATAGGTAAATAAAATAAAAAAAAAATAATGAAAAAATAAATACACAAATTAGCTAATACATTTAAAAAATATATACCTTCGTTTCACTTTTGTGGATTTCTTTAAACCTAAATAAACATGATGTTATGAATTATCATGTAGCTACAAATGTATAAAAGATGCAAAACGTATTATTTTTCAAGTACAGTACTGTATGTGTTCAGGCAATCGACTACAAAGATGAGATGCTAAATCATGTGACGGTGCACGATTGAAACAGGATGGAGGAAGGAGAGCAGGAACAAGTGTACCTTTTTTTTTTTTTAAATAAAAAAAATAAAAAAAGGAACAAGTGTGCCTGCTCTGCCCTGACAGACACAAGCGGAGTGTGTGGCGACATGCCTGTTATCCGTTTGACCAAACCGCAGTAGTGCATAGAAGAGCCAAACTGAAAAAGTATTGATCCGATATCAATACTGACTTTTGTATCGATTAATATCGATATTTGGATCGATTTGCCCAACACTAGGGCTTGGTCACACAACAAATCAAGCAACAAAGTCAAAGAAGAAGCGTTTGAGTTTATAATTGACGTCACTCCGCATTGAATGTTTGTGGACGCAGGTGGCGTGGCGGACCCAGAGGGCGTGTGGTGGGCCGGGGACCGCCAGGCCAACAGCTGGCTGCAGTACCGCAGGGCTGAGCTGCCCCTCAGCGAGGAGGCGTGGGACTCGCAGATGCACGTGGAGAAAACACACGTGGGCTACTATTCGTGGCCGAGGTAAGGAGGAAATTGCCTGAGGCGGCGTCGATTGGATGTCTGGTGGGGTTCGGCGAGGGAAGGGGGGAGAGGGGGCAGTGTGCAGGGGGGACTTTTATGTCTTTTTAACGGCGACGGGGAGCTAACGAGGTGGAGCCGCCGCATGGCCCGGCCTAGATATTATAAGCCTGACTGGATGACTTACAGCCTGGCCCAGATAAGACAAGTACAGGGGCGGTACTTCCTGTCCCCGTGCGCGGGCAACTTGCTGACTAATGGACTTTTTCATTCATTCATCCTCGCTGCTTATCCCCAAGACAGGATAATACCTCGTCCATGTCTTCTGCCTTTTGTGCTCTTATCTAGTAAGGGATGTTTTAAAAAAAAAAAAAAAAAAAAAAAAAATCCACACGTGCTTTTACAGTGATAGATTGGAATGGGGAAAAACATCTTGGGCACTTAACAGTGAAAGTAAAACAGAATTTCATAAGATCAGATATTAGTGAAGTTGAACCAAAATTATGTATTCAAAAAAGTGTGCGTTTTGAAGGTGTTTTCTAAATATACTTTTGTTTGTGCATATTTTTTTTCTTTTTTTATTTTGTAATTCTTTAAGTTTTCAGGCTTTTACAGATGGGTGCAGTTCACACGTGCAGAAAGATGCATGTCATCATTAATCCCTCCATAAAAAAAAAATCCCATCTTAAAAAAAAAAAACCCAAAACAACTTAGAAAAAAACATCTTGGGCACTCAACAGTAATAAAATGTATGTAAAACAGCATTTCATAAGATCAAATAATATTAGTGAAGTTGAACCAAAATTATGTATTTAAGTGTTTTGAAGGTGTTTTCCAAATATACTTTTATTTGTACTTTTACTTTTTTCTTTTTTTTTTAATTGTAATTCTTTAACTTTTCACACTTTTTACAGATGGGTGCAGTTCACACGTGCAGAAATATGCATGTCATTAATCCCTCCATAAAAAAAATTTCCAAGGAAAAAAAAAAGGGGGGGGAACCAAATAATAATAATAATAAAAACATCTTGGGCACTCAACAGTAATAAAATAAATGTAAGACAGCATTTCATAAGATCAAATAATATTAGTGAAGTTGAACCAAAATTACGTATTCAAAAAAAAGTGTTTTTGAAGGTGTTTTTTTAAATATACTTTTATCCATCCATCCATCCATCTCCTACCGCTTATCCGAGGTCGGGTCGCGGGGGCAGCAGCTTTAGGAAGGAAACCCAGACTTCCCTCTCCCCAGCCACTTCAACCAGCTCCTCCAGCGGGATCCCAAGGCGTTCCCAGGCCAGGTTCCAGCGTGTCCTGGATCGTCCCCGGGCCCTCCCGCCGGTAGGACATGGCCAGAACACCTCTCCAGGGAGGCGTCCAGGAGGCATCCGAACCAGATGCCCGAGCCACCTCAGCTGGCTCCTCTCCACGCGGAGAAGCAGCGGCTCCACTCCGAGTCCCTCCCGGATGACCGAGCTTCTCACCCTATCTCTAAGGGAGACCCCGGACACCCTGCGGAGGAAACTCATTTCAGCCGCTTGTATCCTGGATCTTGTTCTTTCGTGACCGGGTTGGAACGTAGATCGACCGGTAAATCGAGAGCTTCGCCTTTTGGCTCAGCTCTTTCTTCACCACAACGGACCAACAGAGTCCGCATCACCGTAGACGCTGCACCGATGCCTGTCGATCTCTCGCTCCATCCTACCCTCACTCGTGAACAAGACCCCAAGATACTTGAACTCCTCCACTTGGGGCAGGAACTCATCCCCAACCCGGAGAGGACACGCCACCCTTTTCCGACTGAGGACCATGGTCTCGGATTTGGAGGTGCTGATCTTCATCCCAACCGCTTCACACTCGGCTGCGAACCACTCCAGTGAGAGTTGGAGATCCCGGCTTGATGAAGCCAACAGCACCACATCATCTGCAAAAAGCAGAGATGCAATGCTGAGGCCACCAAACCGGACTCCCTCCATGCCTCGGCTGCACCTAGAAATTCTGTCCATAAAAATTATTAACAGAATCGGTGACAAAGGGCAACCTTGGCGGAGTCCAAACCGCACTGGAAACAAATCCGACTTACTGCTGGAAATGCGGACCAAACTCTGACAACGGTCGTACAGGGACCGAACAGTCCGTATCAGGGGGCCCGGTACCCAGTACTCCCCGAGGGACAATGTCCAACGCCTTCTCCAAATCCACAAAACACGTGGACAGGTTGAGCGAACTCCCACGCACCCTCGAGGATCCTGCTGAGGGTGTAGAGCTGGTCCACTGTTCCACTGCCAGGACGAAAACCACACTGCTCCTCCTGAATCCGAGATTCGACTTCCCAACGGACCCTCCTCTCCAGTACCCCTGAATAGACCTTACCAGGGAGGCTGAGGAGTGTGATCCCCCAGTAGTTGGAACACACCCTCCGGTCCCCCTTCTTAAAAAGGGGGACCACCTTATATGTACATTCATTTGTACTTTTGTTTTTTTTGTTTTTGTTTTTTTATATATAATTGTAATTCTTTATAACGTTTCACACTTTGACAGATGGGTGCAGTTCACACGTGCAGAAACATGCATGCCATAAAAAAAATTCCCATCTTAAAAAAAAGAAGAAAAAAAAGAAAATAAGGGGAACAATAATAATAATAATAATAATATAAAAAAAAAGTTAAAACAATATAAGAAATATGAACATCAGGGAGTGACCATATCATTATCCTAATTCAAAATTAAATGAACCATTTTTCCCCAACGAGTCTTAAACCAGCCGTTATTCTGATTTACAAATGCTGTTAGGCCTTCCATTTTGTAAATGTCCATTATTATATCCCACCATGTTGACAAATTAAGGATACCTGGTGACAACCATTTTTTAGTTAATTTTTTTTGCTTGCAAATAGTAAAGTACCTCGTAAATATCTTTTTTTTTTTTTTTTTTTTTTTCTTCCCCCCCTTACTCCAGTCCTGAGGTAGAAATCCAAAATAAACAGTTTTCATTCTAAATGGAAAGAAACATTTAAAAATGTCTTGTAAACTTCAACCATGAACTTCTTCCAGTACTGTCTGAGTTCCTATTTGATGTTACATTGCCACTTTACTTTTCTTTGTGTCCTTTTAGCGAAATGATGATCTACGCTCCTTCGGAAAAGCTGAAAGATGACCTGCCGTATGAGGAGATGAGCGAGGTACGCACACGCGCGCACACACACAACACAAGCAACGTCTCACACGCAATTCATTGCGTTGTTGTCCATTTTCAGGCTGAAAAGATCATCTTTGAATATTTCTCTGATCCGGAGTTCATCGAGCAGCTGATGGACTTCCTCTCACTGGAGGAGCGCAAAGGCAAAGACAGCTTCAACCCGCGACGTTTCTATCTCTTTAAGGTACGACTCGTACCTCGGGCTGGGGCCAGGGCCTGGCTCGGGCCCCCCTCGAACGAACCCGAGTCACCCGCGCTCGCCGCTTTGATCGACACAGGGCCTGTTTCGCAACTACGGCGACGTCTTCCTGCCTTTTTTTTTTTTTTTTTTTTTTTTTTTTTTTTTTTTTTTTTTTTTTTTTTTTTTTTTTTTTTTTGAAGAGCTCAGAATTGTTCATTCGGTAGTCTTACCGATTCAACGTCTTGTCATCATTGCTCTTTTCCTTTTTTTTTTTTTTTTTTTTTTTTTTTGTGTGTGTGTATGTGTGCGTGCGTTTGCGTGCGTGCGTTTGCGTGCGTGCGTGCGTTTGCGTGTGTGCGTTTGCGTGCGTTTGCGTGCGTGCGTGCAAATACGTATAAATTTATACTCATTCATTCACCTAAAACCTTATAAATATCCCATTACCCTTCGCCTTAACCAGGTACTTCAGAATCTTGCCAGAGTCGTGAGATTTAAATGGTCAGGAGACCAGAGAAAAGGTCAGAAAAAAAAGAAATAAAGAGAAAAGAAAGGTAAATCAAAGTGACATCCAGCACCGACCAAACACTTCCTGCCTTCCCCATGATTACAAAATCAAAGTCTTACGCCAACCCCGGAAGCCTCTAAATTCCAGCAAATTTAGCGAGATCTCAAGAGCCCAGAGGAAAAACTAAAGAGAGGAAGGAGGGAAGGATCGATAAGGCAGAGTGAGATCAATAGAAGCCAGTACATCCAATCCATCAAAGTGAAGTCCAGCACCAACAAGACCCCTCCTGCGTGGTTACAAAACCGGAGTCTTATGCCAACCCCAGAAACCTCATACTTCTAATAAATTAAGATCTCAAGTGACCAGAGGAAAAACTAAAGAGAGGAAGGAGGGAAGGATAGATAAAGAAAAGTGAGAACCACAGACACCAGCACCAACTGATTCAAGGGGCTGTGGGAGGGAGAGGGTACTTCTGTTGAGTTTCAGTAGATGCTGGTGCGACGGATCTGGCATGCATAAGGACCACCACCAAAGAGAGAAGCCGTCAACCGCGGTCCAGCAAAGCGAGCACCCCCCCCCCCCCCCCCCACCCCCCCCGGAATCCCCAGGCCGCGGCAGCACCAAGGCCACCCCCAAGCCACCCGAGCGGACACCGGTCAGCGAGCCGACCCAGATACCCGGAACACCCCCGCCCCAGCCCCGGCCCACACCCCCGAGCCCAAGGCCGCAGAACGAGGCCCAGCGGGCCCCCACAGCGCCCCACCGGTCCCCAGCCCCCATCCCCCCACGACCCCCCCGCACCCCACCCAAACCCGCCATCCACCACGACCCAGGCCCCACCACCCCCGACCCCCAAACCCCCGAACACACCCCGACCCCCAGCACCCAACCCCCCACCCACCCATACCTCCACCCCCCCCCCAAACAAGCCGCCCCCCCCCGACGGCCGCCACCCCCCCCCCGCGAACCCGGCCCCCCGCGAGAACCCCCCACCCCCCCCCGGAAACCGGCACCGGGCAGCAGCGCAGAGAGGGAAGATGTGCCCACCCCACCTCCAGCCGCGCGAGATTTGCACCGCGGCGGGAGGGGGGAAGCAGAGGAGGAAGCACCAGGGGAGAAGGCGGGACACCAGAACACCGAGCCCGGTGGGGAGAGGCCCCGGTCGTCACGCCAGAGTACAAGTGACACCTAACCCTGTTACTGAGTCCGCCAGCTCGCCGACTGGCGAGCTCTACCCTTACACCGTGAATGTGGCCCCACCCAGTGTATATACAAGTGTGTGCGTGTGGTGCATTAAAATTGGGAGCAGGTGAGTCGGAGCAGAGGGAAAAAATTTCCCCTACTCCGACACACCCGTATCCCCCCCCAAAAAATGAATATGTATATGTGTGGTGCATTAAAAAAGGGAATGGAGGGACAAAGTGGTGGGGCAGGGACACAAATGGGGGGGACCACAGCGCTGCCAGGCACTGCAGTCCATCCCCTCTGATGGCTCCCCGCCCCAACTCACCCCTCCCCTTGGACGTGAGGTGCATTAAAATTGGAGGGGAGTTGAAGGGTGAAGACGGTGTTTCCACCCTTCCCCACCCCACCAAGAAATGTGTTGTGTGCCCTATGTGTATATTTACAAAGTGTATAGTGCAAGCTAGTGAAGTGAGTAAGAGGAGCGACCAGCGGGGCCTCACCCAACCCGGCGGGTGTAGGTGGCACGCCCGCCCCCCAGCACCCCCACCCCCCGCCGCCCCCCACCTCATCCACCCGGCACCACAATGGGCGGACAGCCAGCGCAGCAGGGCTACCGGACAGCCCACCAGCCACCGGGGCCCGCCCGGGGCACCAGGAGTTATACCGGAGCGGGGCAGGCCCCAAACCCTCGCCCGGCCCCCGTCTTCCTGCCTGTGCTTTGGCCGCACTTGGAGCAGCTGGCTGGCGAGGCGCACGAGAGCTCGCAGCGTTGCGTTTGCGAGATCGCCGCCGGGCTCATCAGAGGAAGCAAGCTGTGGAGTTTCGGCAAGGTGCGACGCACGCTAGTAGCATATATGTACTGTAGATACGCTACAGTGGAATCTTTTTTTTTTTTTTTTTTTTTACAATTTTTCAACATACAAAATGGAAAACAAACAAGTAACAAGCAAACTCTCAGGCAACAAGCACTCAACATTGCGAGAAATTGCCCAATATAAAAAATAAAATGTAAATAAATATTAAAAAAAAGTAAATAAATATAAAAAACGTAAATAAATATAAAAAATTGTAATATAAGTAAATCTAAAAATAACATAAAATATAAATAACTAAATAAATAAATAAAATATAAAAATAAAATGTAAATAAATATACAAATAAAATGTAAATAAACATAATAAAATACAAATAATCAACAATAAAATACAATAATGCTACAGCGCAATCTTGATTCTCGTCATGAATATGTTCCAAAGAGTCTGATTAAAACCATATTGTACAAAAACCAAATCAACATTTACCATCGGAAGGTATGAAAATGTTGTCATTTCAAATCATTTCAAGTGGGATAATTAATTTGATATGAATGCATGGGTAATTATGAGATTGATAAAAAAAAAAAAAAAAAAAAAAAAAAAAACACAAGTCAAGATACCACTCTAAACTCTTGCATGTTTGTGTGTAGGTGGACAAGTTGTGGCGCATTTTGTGCCCGCTGATCAGGACGGCATTGACAATCATGACGGTGGAAACCTACACAGACTGGGGCACCTGCATCGCCACCGCATGCGTGAGAAAACACAAATATGCCCAGTGTTTTTTTGTTTTTTTAATATGTGATGAAAAATGCCATCAAAAGTAATCAATTGTGTCTAATTGGGAATTGGATTTTGACGTGCTGTTAGTGGCGCTCCGACAAACATGTTGAGGGATACAGATATTCCCTCAAAATGTGGTTTCAATCACTTTTATGTTTATCGAACCACATTACACGAAAAATTGACTTTTTTTCTTTTCTAAGCTTGAGAAAGTTGGGCAGTGCATTTAATCAGCCGGCAAGCAAATCTTTAGATTAGGCAGTAATCTTTAGAAGAACTAATAAAGGGGAAAATACATTCATTTATTTTCCAGCTTTGACTGTTGCAGTCCACTTGCATTAGGTTTGAAATTGGGCTTTCAAGTCAAAGTTAAGATTTCAAGCCTGGTGTAGTGTTTTAAGACTGTTATTTCAAAAGAGGATTAGAGTTTCAATCAAGGACTTGGGTTACAAATTAGGGTCTCATTAGAGCAGGGGTGGCGAGATCCGGTCCTCGAGGGCCGCAGTCCTACTGGTTTTGGATATTTCCCTTCTTCAACACAGCTGATTCATGATCAGCTCATCAGCAAGCTCTGCAGAAACCTGATAACGAGTCTGTTAATTGGAATCAGCTGCACTTCGAGTAGGGAAATCTGCAAAACCTGCAGGACACCGGGCCTCGAGGACCGCAGTTTGCCACCCCTGCATTAGAGTGTAAAATATGGTTAGGAGTTGAGGACAGAGTTGAGGTTTTGAAACATGAGGCAGCGTTTCAAATTAGGATTTCAAAGAAGGATTTGTTTCTCAAAGTTTCAGCACACAGGCATGGTTTCAAATTTGGCTTTCAAGTCTGGTTTCTGGTTTCAAATTGGGGTTTTAAATTAGGGTTTAGGTTACAAGCAAGCCCAAGTGAAGATTTCAAGACCTAGGTAGGGTTTAAAATTTTGGATTTTAACTCATTCAAACCCAAAAACGTGAAACATGTTTTTTAATACTTTGTCCTTCACGCCCCAAAGCGAATTTACACGGATTTTTGTTGTTGTTATTGTTGTGTGTTTTGTTTTTTGTTTTTTTAATGCAAGAGCATACAGAAGGCTTTGGTGCAGTTTATGACATGAAAAGGTTTTTGAAAGCAATGGTAGTTATTACAAAAACGTTCAACAGGTGGCAGCAGAGTATGAGATCAGCCAAGCCATGTTGCAACAAGCTCTTTTTGTCCGTGTTTTCACCATGAATGTGAATATTGGTGAAACTTAGCTATATTCTAATGTTAATTGCTGTGAAACAGAAACAGATACAAATATATATATTTTTTCCCCCGATGAAATAAGAGACTCTAATCTTTCTTTTGGTAGATTCCATGTTTTTATAGCCATAGAACACAATATTCTGTGGACCTTACAAAAACAGTCAAAATCCAGTAAAATAGCAAGTCAGTGAAAATGGCAGTGAATAAGGTTTTGGTTTTGGAGTAGCGTTTTGAGGCATCTAGAGTTTATAAGTAGGGTTTCAAAGCAGGATTAAGGGTTCAATCCCGGGTTAAGATTTATTCTTGGCACCTTCAGGACTGGACATTTTTATGCTAGTGTAAATCCCAAAAACAGTTTGTTGTCCAATAGGAGGGTCGCGATCCCAGGAAGCTCCACTGGCTGTTGGAGCTGCTGATGGAGACGCCGCTCTTCGGCGAGGGGAGCTCGTTTCGAGATGCGAGGTACGTCCCTTGTTCATGCGTCCACGTCATCGTTTGCACCGTTTTCACAATTTGTAACATTGCGGTTTGTGGGCCAGTTTGCTGTACGTGCTTCAAGGCGGCCTGGCCCAGCAGCAGTGGCGCGTGTCGGAACTCCTGCACAGGCTCCTCACTTCCCTGGAACCCAAACTCACGCACGTCTACAAGAACGTACGCGAGCGCATCGGCAGGTAGCGACCGCAGACGCTCACATGTCTTGATCAAGGTTATTTTAGTTAACTAAAGCTGACGAAAAAAACAGTTTCATTAACGAAATAAAATACAAACGAAAATGCTTTTTAAAAAACGATCTGAAACTATATTTGATGTTTACAAAGCTAACCAGCTAATTTAATGCATAAGTGTGTCACACTGGAGTGACGTCATCTAGCAGCAGCCAATAGAAAAGCACCTCCCATGGTGTTTTTCTTTTTTTAAATATTATGCACAAGTAATACACATTTAAAAAAAAAAAAAAAGACAAAAAGAACTAATACTGAAACTAAAACAAATCATTCATTAATTAACAAACTAATAAAACAGAAACACCCTGAAAACTCATTAAAACTAACTAAATTTAAAAATCAAAACAAAAGCAAAACATGAAAAAAAAATGAAAAATTCCAAAACTATAATAACCCTGGTCTTGATGGACTAGCGTCAGAGTAGATGTGGATACAAGTTTGCTACAACACATATCAGGTTTGAAGTTTGAAATTTATTTTGAACATATAGTCATTAAAAACAGCTGAAAAGAAAATAAACCTATATAATCAATAACATAAATAAGAAAAATCCATAATATTTTAAATAAAAACAAACTACTAGTCGGAAAAGGAGTAGGAGGAAGTCACTCTTATTAAATCATACCCCTAACATCACATTACCAATGTAATTAGGTCATCAAAAATTCCTACCATAATAGTTAATATATATACCTAAACAAACTTAATTATACACCTGAACTGCTCTTATGGCTCTTTTTTGTTGACATTTCAATGATTACAAGGTTGCCGGTTGAAATGATTTTCATAAGACTGACTTTTTTGTCGATGCCAATATTTACTATAATATTGCGGAAAGTTGCAGCTTATTTGCATGCTTTTGTTTATCTGTGTGTGTCTCAACTTGTGTTTCTTTCTTTCTTTTTTTTCTTTGGTTCTTCTATTTCTTCTCTCCCTCCAGTGTCCTGACCTACATCTTCATGATGGACGTGGCCCTGCCCCACACGCTGCCCACCTCCTCCCCCCACGTGGCCGACTTCGTCGCCCGGGTGCTGGAGCGGCTCAAGCCGCTCACGTCCGAGGCGGAGATCCCCAACCACGTGCGCGAGGAGAACGCCCCCGAGACGACCGACGAGCGCACGCAGGCTGTCAAGCTGCTCAAAACCGGTCAGAATACAGATTTGGCCTGCTTCTTGCAAAGCTGGACAAAGAAATGCACTGAATTGAAATAATAATAATAAAATAAAATAAAAAACACTATTCTATGGGATACTATGGGATGCTTGCAAAAAAAAAAAAAAAAAAATGTCACGGGTCTAATTTTAGCCACTATTGCCACTATTTAATGTATTAATCATATTCACTACAAATATAGGCTACTTTAGAAAAGAAAAAAAAAAAAGCGATCCAAGTCACTCTATTGGTCCGTTTGCCTCCATTTCGTCTGGGTTAGATTGCAGCTGTGATTTCATGAGGTGTAATGCGAACTTCCCTGCAACCAATAGTGTTTGGATATGGCTGATTAAATTAGATTTATTACTTTATTTATTAAAATATTTATTTTAGTTTTTATTTTTTCATTTTTTTATTAAAATGTTTTTCTTTATTTAAAAAAAACAAAATTAATGAATTTATTTAATAATTGCTTTAATTTGCTTATTGTAAGTAATATTAATTACCAAAATTAAATACAATGTTTTTGTTTTTATTGATGTACAGTAATTCAATTCTAAAAATAGATTAATGTAAAAGAAAACATTTAATACGTAGTTTTGTATTTACTGGTGGTTGTTGATTATATTGATACTGTATTATAATGTAAAAAATAAATTTTAAAAATAAGCATTAATTATTATTCACGGTAGTTCTATTCAAAAAATACCATTCAGAATTATGGAGAGACTTGAGTCTTTAAACTTTTGGCTAAAACATCTTGTATTTTTAAAAATAAATATAATAAAATAAGATTACTGACTGGCTATAAAATGATGCAACTTCTGTTAATCTTAGGTGGAGATTCATATAAATTAACTGTGAATGTTATTTACAGGAAAGCATGAAAAAATATCGCTTTCAGAGGTTTGAATAAATACGTTATTGACCGCAATTAACGGAATTGTCACGTGGTCAAACGATGATGAATGTGGCGCTCGAGTGAAGGCGTCACAGTGAGGTCACCCTGGCGGCTTTATTTTATGAGATAGCTCTTCATTGTGTGCGTGTGTGATTCTCTTTCTATTTTTTTTTTTTTTTTTTGTAGTCTTAAAATGGCTGCTGGCGAGCGCCGGGCGGACTTTCACCACGCCTGTTCAGCAGCAACTTCAACTCCTGCCTCTGCTCTTCAAGGCAAGCGCATGCACGTCACGCACGCACGCACACACACGGAGTCCCAGTGCAGCGTTATTACCCACTCCATCTTACTTGGCCATTAGACTCCATTTCTCTCTTCATTTACTCACAACGCTGCCTCGCCGCTGTCGCCCTACCTTTCTCCACTTCTCTCTCTCATTCTCTCTGTGGTTCTGTTCCTCTCTCGCACCCCTCCCCACAGATTGCCCCGGTGGAGATTGATGAGAGTTATGATGAGATGAAACAGGACGCTCGCACATGCCTCTCGCTGATGTCCCAGGGCCTGCTCTATCCCCAACACATCCCTCTCGTCCTGGCAGCCCTGGAAGAGGTCACTCGCACGCTACGGTTTTGTTTAGAAATATCAATTTGCCTTGATGCGCCGCATCGATAGATTTTTAAGTAAAAACAGTCCAAATGTGCTCAAAGTGTAAACTTTCAATTTTGCTGTTTTTGCGTTTTAGGAATGACAGCCATTTTATGCAGTAGGTGCCGGTTCTTGAACCTTTAAAAATACCATCAATGATGTACCAAATACCACCGTATGTGGTTACTTAAAAGTATATTGGTGTAAGACACTGTAACATTATGCTGATTGGACACAAAAATGGAAGAGCAGAAATAACTAGACAACGTGAAATTTATGCAGAAATTCCGTGGGAACGCTGAATGCGAATAAAATATTTCCCAAGCAAGATTTGAACCAACGCACTTGCATGTCTCCGTAACGCCAGGCAAGTATTTAACGTGAGGCTTGGCTTGTTGATAATCATAGCTAATGGTCTGTTTATATGTAAAAGTATTATCTGAAAGTAACCTCCATTCATTTAGGAAAAATGGAACTGATATCCAATGGAAAAATGCAAAAAAATAATAAATTCACACAATAGCACCACCTAGGCATGCAGTACCCACCATTCATTTAGATGGAAAAGTGGAACTAAGATAGTCATACATGTAATCACTAGCATAATTGCCATGGATACATTTACAATGTACAAGTTGGAGTTGGGATTCAACCCATGACCTCCTGGTTAGTGGACAATGAATTTTACCAAATGCGCCACTGAGCAATATCACAGAGCGAGTAATGATAAATTGTATGTATGGAAGTGGGCATGGAAAGTGGTTCAATGTTAGTCCCATTGAAAATGAATGGGGGAATAAGTTGATATTTAACATTAAATTGTGTGAATATTGTGAAATCAGACGATACATTCCCAAGATGGTGTGAATTTGTGAAGCAAGTTGAAATTTGAACGGTGTAAATTAATACCTTTTAAAAAAAAATAGTTTTTTCCACTTGCTGTCGACTGATGAAATCACCTGTTCTGAGGAAGTAGGTAACAGCCAATCATGGTTCATCTGTTTTCTGGGTTTGGTCCGTAAACTGAGCCATGATTGGACATCAGTCGACAGCAAGGAGAAAAATTACTTTTTAAAGGTATCAATTGTACATGAAAATAATGTTACCACATTAATTATAGACAAAATATTAACTTTTTACTGCTGAAAATGGCTCAATGAGTCAAGTTTAATTCATATTTAATTCAGTGATTCTTTCATGTGCCTCTAGAGGGAGCTGCTGTGCCACTTGCAGCTGAAAAGCGCTTCAAAAAAGTCATTTATGCCCCCAATCTTTACATTTATGATTGATAAATTTTCTGAGATTCAAGTTTTTTGTTTTTTTGTTATTTTTTTAAAATGTTTCACCATTCTCACTCGCAACATATAGACAGGAAAGTTTTTTTTTTTTTTTTTTTTTTTTTTTTAGTATATATTCACGGCCCAGATAAGAAAGTGACATCTAGCGTAATCCAGTTGAAATGCTCTTCAAAAAACGTCAAAAACTATTCCGTTACCTCTGGCTTTGATGTTTTACTCTTTCACACAAATGTCTGCTACCATCCACCATCTTGTGTGTGATCATGTATGAACCAGAGCACATTATTCCATCTGATAACCTTATGAATTATGCGTCACGTAGCCGGCGAGGACGGCCTTGTTGTTCACGCTGCCGCATATTTTAACACGCTTTGACATTTTGAAGGTGGTCTTGCACGCGCATGCAACGCGATCCACAGCAGATACGGACGCGGCTAACGCTAACCGGTGCGTTTGCGTGCGTCCTTACAGATGGCCGGCAGCAGGTCGTGGCACGCGCGCTACTCGATGCTGACCTACCTCCAGATTAGTGTCTTCTCCAACTTATTCACGCTGCTCAGCGCGCCCGTGGAGGTGCAGCGCGTCCGCAAGCTGGTCATGCGTCTGCTGCTGGACGAGCAGCTGGAGGTGATATTTTAAAAAATCATTTTGCTTGTTCTTTTGGGCGGTTGCGAGTACACAGAGTTGACAGACTTGCTAATATAATGTGATGTGATTGTTTTGAATTATTGAAAGCAATGCGAACAAACAGTGCAAAACACCATAGACAGGCTAATGATTAGCGTCTGTGTCACAATTTTCAAACAGTCTAGTCCAGGGCTAGGCAAACTCGGTCCTCGAGGGCCGGAGTCCTGCAGGTTTTGGAGGTCTCCCCTTCTCCAACACAGCTGATATATGATCAGCTCACCAGCAAGCTCTGCATAACGATCCTGTTGACTGGAATCAGCTTGTGTTGGAAGAGGGAAACCTGCAGGACTTCGGCCCTCGAGGTCCGTCCCTGGACTAGAGCAAGGGTGGGCAAACTCAGTCATCGAGGGCCAAAGTCCTGCAGGTTTTGGAGGTTTCCCTCTTCCAACACAAGCTGATTCCAATCAACAGAATCGTTACCAAGCTCTCAACTTAATTTTGCTTACTGAGCACCGTGAAAACCTCATATGAAACAAATTGTGGTATATAAGTACAAGTTGAACAGAAGACAGCTGGTCATAACATTTAAGAACAGTAAATTTAAAAAAAAACAACACTAAAACAAGGGCAGTCTTGCAAATCAATTTAAAAAAAAGCAATAAAATAACAATTAGAGTAACTAGCTACAATATTCCAAATAATTAATTTAAATATAAAGAAGTAATTCAATTTACATTTGATGAATCATTACATTATTAGACAAAAGAAAAATTCTAAAATAAAAAGGCAAGTTAAATAAGTAAGCAAATAAAATTAAACGTGTTCATGCAAAATCCTAAATCAATAAAAATAAGAAAATGCATGGAGGAACAACACAGCTATTAAAAACTACACAAGCAGCTACACAAAAATATTTAAAACAAATTATTGTGGGGGGGGGGAGTCAAATTAAGCCTTAAACGAGATACAAATGTTGAGTAAAAACTAAAAAAAAATAATCACAGAATCAAATTAGACCAAAAAATATTTAATTGGATTAATAAATGACAATATCCACTTACAACAAAATATTTAAGTAATCAAAAAAGTACTAGTAATACAATTATAATAAAATTAAAGGGTGACTTGACTCATTGAACAATTTTCAGCATTGAAAAGTTAATATTTTGTCCAGAATGAATTTGATAACTTAATTATTTTTCACGTGCAATTAATATATTTTAAAAACTATATGTATGTGTGTGGGTGTGTGTGTGTATGTGTGTGTGTGTATATATATATATATATATATATATATATATATATATATATATATATATATATATATATATATATATATATATATATATATATATTTTATACTTGTGGTCACCTGATGATGACATCACCTGTGCTGAGGAAGTAGGTAACGGCCAATCACAGCTCATCTGTTTTCAGGGTTTGGTCAGTAAACTGAGCCATGAAAATTACTTTTTAAAGGTACTTATTGTACATGAAAAATAATGAAGTTACCACATTAATTATAGACAAAATATTCACTTTTTACTGCTGAAAATGGCTCAATGAGTCAAGTATCCCTTTAAAAATGCAAAGTACATGGAAAAAATACACACCATTAGTCTTGTGATTATTTATGTGTGTGCAAAGTGCTGCCAATTAAAACCGATGGCAGTCCTTCAGGAAAAAGTGACGGTCGGCCATTTTTGCTTGTGCTGGTGCAGATTTGATGCGTCGCCACGCGGGAGTTCTGGGCCTGAGCGCATGCATCCTGTCCAGTCCTTACGACGTCCCCAAATGGATGCCGCAGATCCTGATGGACCTGAGCGACCACCTCAACGACCCGCAGCCCATCGAGGTAGCCGCTCACCTTCAAAAACACAAAAAAACGACGACGGAGAGACGATCGCTTGCCGGGCCGCTTGAGGAGAATCTCGTGCCCCCCCTGGGTCTCAGACGTACACAATGTGATCAATGAGAGTAAATAATAGATGAACACAGTGGGCCCGGACCGACACGATCATTCAACAGCTCGCTCTGCTGCAAAGTCAAATGTAACACAATTCGGTACATTTTAGACAATGACCAGTCCATTCAAAAAAAAAAAAAGGCACCTGATTTGGAGTCGATTATTTATTCAAATGAACGCCGCCCATCCATACATCTTCACTCATTGTGATCGCCTGTTTGTGCTCGGCTTCCACCCCCCTCCCCCCGCTTCTCGAGCCCTGTCACACTAATTCCAAGGCTTGCACGTGGCCTTTTAGCATCAATAAATGAAAAGCCAGCTTGTTAGATTTTTAATCTCTGAGAGAAGTGTTGCTCGAGGGTTTGCTAGAAAGAGGGTTGAGTTATATGGCCTTAAAATTCCCAATTTATTTTCCTAAAAAACAGATTACCAATTGTTTATATCCATCCATCCATCCATTTTCTTGACCGCTTATTCCTCACAAGGGTCGCGGGGGGTGCTGGAGCCTATCTCAGCTGGCTCTGGGCAGTAGGCGGAGTACACCCCGGACTGGTTGCCAGCCAATCGCAGGGCACACAGAGACGAACAACCATCCACACTCACAAGCACACCTAGGGACAATTCGGAGCGCCCAATTAACCTGCCATGCATGTCTTTGGAATGTGGGAGGAGACCGGAGTACCCGGAGAAGACCCACGCAGGCACGGGGAGAACATGCAAACTTCCATACAGTTCAGTAGTTCACGGTCTAATATGTGGAGGGAGATGGCGGCATACTGTCACCTACGTTGTTACGTGGAGTTATGTCAAATATTTATGAATGAAGAAAGCTTTCTATTTTTATATTCAAGTAAATTGTTTTACCATTCACGGTTTTTGTTTCCAGAGGAGTCGCTATTGTAGAGCAGTTATGGGCAAACGCAGGTTTCTCACAAGACCTGAAGTACTCTGGCCATCGAGGACCGAGTTTGCCCATCCCTGTTGTAGAGTGACGTCACTTGTAGTCCGTCGGTCGCAAGTAGAATTTCTGAGTTCAAGGGGGCGTTCCCGGACACACACTTCCTGGTTTGAACTCGGGACAAGTCCGACTTCCGACCATCCTCGAATGCAGCATGAGACCTTTTGAAAAAGAGTTTGGGGTTGATGATGTAATCACAGTTGTTTGATTTTTTTAGTCTTAAAACTCATTCACTGCCATTGACAAGTAAATTGGTATACAACAAATCCAACAAAGTTTTGACAACTTGCTTTATAGTTCCCCTTGAAATAACATTTTCAAAACATTTGGTGTTTAGGAATCATCACTCCCACTTGCGGTTTTGTAGTTGTCCCAATATTTACACGTTGGGTTTTGTCGTGGATCCCAGCATTTTGGACTTGTGATTTGTTTTGTTCCCAAGATGACGGTGAAGAAGACCTTATCGGAGTTCCGCCGCACGCACCACGACAACTGGCAGGAGCATCGGCAGCGCTTTACCGACGACCAGCTGCTGGTGCTCACCGACTTGCTGGTGTCGCCGTGCTACTATGCTTGAAAGAAGAAAAAAAAAAATCAGTCTGTCTGTCTGTTTGCTCAAGTGACATTTAAACGAAGCTGGGAGCATCGCTGCCGGGAAGCTGCCCAGTGACTCAGCCTTCACCTTCTTAACCAGATGAAGACAAAAACTTCCCTGTGGAAACCGGTTTGGGTTTATCTTTTCCGAGTCAATATTATTTTTTAATTATCATATTCATAATCGCCTCATATGGAGATTCAGCTGTTCTCAGATTAGTTAAGGAATGACATATCATTAGCATACTTGTTGTATGCCGAGTATAGCTTTGTAAATACTATTTATACAGTGTATATTGTATCCTGACTACCAGGAAACAAAATATTGTCCAATCATGTTTATTTTGATATTCCCCAATCTTTGTGAAGTAACTTAAATACTGCAAAAGAAATTTTTGATAAACAAAAAAGTTTTTATATTTAAGCTGATGTGTTCACTACAGAGGACATTTTTTAAAACTTAAATGCTAGGCTCCAATACATTTAAAATAATTCAAACAATACTTTAATGTGTTAAGTCTTATAGAAAACATGCTAACATTTAAAGCCTAAATTTGTTTAATAAAAAGTGTTGTACACTTTGTATCATATGAAAGCTCTGAATGTTACGGAGCCCCTAAGGTGACATGGTTGGGGGAAAAAAAAACGTGCCCTCGCAAAGATTGCGAGGGAACGCAAACTTGTTTTTTTTCGCCTACCATGTCACCCTAGCTGCGCCGTAAACACTTCCGGGTCATCTTCCATGTGAACAAAAGCGACGAGGACGGAACCTTTCTAAACATGAAACAAAACCGTGGGAAAGCTTTCCCAAAGTGACTAGGATGGAGCATGTATTTTTCCACTACTTTGTTTACACGTCGTTTTTGCGAGGGCACGCAATCTTGCGAGAGAACGCAAAGTTTTTTGCGAGGGCACACAATCTTTGCGTTCCCTCGTTTTTTTCCACCATGTCACCTTATGGGCTCCGTAGAATGTCCTCTGTAGAGCACAAAAAAAGAGTTAATTCAATCGTATGTACTGGGTGGGAGATATTCAGGTTTAAAAAGGTCCACTCTATAGGACAAATTTGAATTGCTGGTAGTCAGGTGGTTACGTTAGCATCCAAGTAACAGAAATGTATAGTTTGTACATTGCTTTATTAAATATAAAGTATTTTAACGTGCTTAGCATGGTATATGTAAAGTACTATATTTTCAGTCTGTAAAAAATGCTATTTATATTTAATAATGGAACTGTATTGAATAAATGGATCATCTGCAATTCTGCACAGAGATATAATCATTAAGGGAATGTTGTGGACAGTCCGTTGGCTCAAGCGCTTGTCTCGTAACAGGACGCCGTTTCAGGTAAGGCCAGTTTATTACTTTCCGTGTATGAACAAACACAAAAAAAAAGTGGAATCAAGATGAAACTCACGAGATAGACAGTGATTAACTGAATATGTGTTCAAACCAGTTTGCAATTAAATACATCACAGTCGACACAGTTGCCACATCAACTTTGTACTCAGTGGTTAGCTCAAGACAACTAATTAAATTAAAAAATAAATAAATAAATAAACCCACAAAGCCAGATGTGGTGCTATGAAATCTATCAATCTATACCCCTTCAGGATTTTTTTTTTTTTTGCCTGCAGTGTCATTTCCTTTTCTTTTTTTGTCCTGTTTCCTTCCCCCCTTTACGTCTTCTCGTCTTTCATGCAGTAAGAAACGGCACAGCTTTCCCTTCGTATGTTAGTTTTGCATCAGGCGTCCATGTTTTTGTTTTGCTCTTGCAGATTGACGCATTGTTTGTCTCCTCCTCCAACTTCCCCCTTGTTCAAGAACAAAATCAAGCAGAAGGTCGTGAATTTGCTGTGCATTTTATTTATGCCAACGTGACAAACGGACACAAAACCCTGAGACTGTTGGTCAAATATTATAAAGCAGTGCCTTGAGATATGATTGAGAAACAACAACCGGAAGTCTTGTCCTCTTCCATCCTCTGTTTTACGCCTATACCACGCAAGTCAAGGCACCGCTGTTATGACTTATTATTATTATTATTATTATTATGACGATTTGGGCGAGCCGTCGTCCTCCAGTCTCTGGCGTACGAGCGTCTCCAGGCGAAACAAGTGCGCGTCGTGGTCCTCGGGCAGGATGCTCCTGACGGCGTCGGCCAGCTGGAACAGATACTCTGTGTTCTGGCCGCTGGGACCCGTGGAGCCCACGATCTGATTGGCGATCTCCTCCAAGGGGGCGGGGCCCAGGTAGTCGGGGTTGTCCCGCGAGCCGATGTAGAGCAGGGTCTGGTCGGACAGTGGTGCCGCCAGTGGCTGCCGTGGGTGGAAGGCCACGGCCATCGCGCGGTAGCCGCCCTTTTCCCGGTGGTCCAGGTAGCGCTTAACTTCCTGCTCGCGGCCCGTGGGGAGCTTGTAGGCCACGCCCCAAACGCAACCCTGATACAGATGGCAAAAATAATAATGAAGCATTGCTATGAAATGATTAGAATTTAGGTTGTAAAGCGTCGGCCAAATAGCATGATTGTCCATATGGTTTTTGAATGTTTTTAGAAAATAATTAGGATGTAATTATACTTGTTCAGAAACAACATGCAAAATAAAGGCTAACTTCCGCAACTATGCACAGACTGTAATATTCAGATATGCAACGCTGGCTTCTTTTAATACAGATTTTCCAAACGTTATCGCCTCCCCTAGACGAGTGGGAAAATTTTTTATCTCCCATCCAAGGTCGCAATACGAGGCATCATCGTCGCTTTTGTTTCAGCGGAATACGAGATAACGTCTTTTTTTTTTTTTTTTTTTTTTTTTTTTTTTTTTTTTGCGTGTGCCGTGCGTGACCTTGGTACAGCCTGACAACTGAGCTCTTTTGTATGCCGCTCGCGTCAGAAAACGCGCTCGTACGTTGACAGCTTACAAGGTAGTAAACGTTATGATCATCAGCTGCTAATTGGCGTTTTACGGCTGTATAACGAGGCGTTGTTTCATTAATCTTCATCTGTTATGATAGTAAAGGTGAAGGGAAGTTGTCATAAATGGCGAGGATGTGGCCTTGTGCTTAGATGGCGGGGGGAAAAAAGAATAACTAGGAGCCATATTTGCTAGTTCATTTTATTAAAATGTGAATGTTTGGATTACTTGAGTTTTTTGGGGGGGAAAAAATGAAGATAAAAAATATTCAACAGCAGAGACCACCAGGTGTTTGAGCGTAATAGTAAAAATAAAATAACTAAAGCTAATTTTCTTTACATTATGACCTGCTGTGGTGTCGTTTTACTCAAAATTCAAAAATACAAAAAGAAAACAACCAATTTATCAGAAAAACAATATTTTGGGTTGTATATAAATGTGTATATGTGTGTGTGTGTATATATATATATATATATATATATATTTTTTTTTTTTTTCCCTGACATAGATAATTTGGATTAAATAAAATGTTTCCTTACCTCAGGGTCCTCCACTAATGTCACCACCCGGCCAGGCTGCAGAAAGAAATGAGAGTGCATGTAGTACATAATGTATAGAAATAGTATGCGAACTAGTACACTTTTTTTATTATTATTATTATTATCATTATTATTTTGTCAGCTATAATGTGCTAAAAGTCGATTATTCGAAGAAGCCATTTTTGTAAGCTACTGTGCTATGCTTGACAAGCCAGCTGAAAGGTGCATTAGTGCCACCAACTAATATTTACACTGCAAGGAAACCGATGTGAATTGATATTGGCCAAACGTTGTGAAATTTGCTGTCATCTTGCAGTGTGGGGTTTGAAGCGCACTCATATCTCTTTTTTTTATTTTTTTTATTCGTAACTGAAGACAAAAAGGTAAGGCTACAGTTATCTAAAAAAAACTTGTAAGTTGTATCTCAAGGCACTGCTGTGATATTAAAATAAAGTTTTACATTAATACTTAAGATATTTTCATTCATTTCAATAGCTTGAGTCAGAGTAATTTAATTGTGAATGAAAATTAAGTGATTTTACATAGTGACACTTCCAATTTGTTAGTTTTAAAATTCAAATGTGGCCCTTGAGCACTTTGCCTACAGTTGTGTAATCTACAGTATAATTTTCTTCTGTTTGTGACATGATGCAACAAGTGACGCATTACGAGTTACGACGTCAGACTCACTTTCCCTGGCACTCCGCGGTGGTCTGTGCTGCCTTGCCAGAAGCGACGACTGAAGCCCTTAATGTACCCAATTTGCTTCTCCTCGTAGGGAAAGTCCACCTTCCAAATGAGCGAGCCGTAGCCAAATACCCACATGCTCCCCACGAAATATAAAATTTACACTGTGATATCAGAAATAATGGCTCAATTGGGAACACACGGTATCATAAAAATCAACAGTAATATTCCGGACATTATGAAGCGCGTATAAGAACGTGTCGTAATTATGTCCGGTTACTTTTCATTATAAGAGGATTGATCGTTTGGTGGAGGCTGTATTTTAAGGCTTAACGCGCTCTAATATCACATAATATCGTTTTAAACGTTATTACATATAAAATAAAGACAATTCAAGACACTGTGTCCATAGTGTGTCGCTGAACGCGTTCTATATTTTTATTTTGAAATCAGCTCTGTCACCACAGGAAGTGTAGCCCAAGCTAATGCTAACGAGTGCCTGTCGTTATGCCGTACATAGCCAGTGATAAACACAAAGAGTGTTTTCGCCGGCGATTTCACCCTTTCTGTGGTGGTCTTTATTAATTCGTCACGTTTCCAAATTGTCGTCGCGTCATTTTATAATGTCTCCCGTTCGCTCAGGTCGAGTTATATTAAATTTTGGCGTCTGAGCACCACACACAACTGTTCGTTTTACCACCCGGACACCAGGGGTCGCTGATTTCCCTTTACCATGAATTATGATCAGCTGCTTCCATAAACGTAGTTCCCCCACATTATTATAATTTAAAAGAGAACTATTTTTGCATTTTTCGTAATTTAAGAATTCACAGGTATCTTACAAACACCTCTACGGCGTGCTTTTCACCAAAAATACCTTACAAATATTACATAAAGTTTCTGACGGCATATTTCTTGCCATAGTGTAATTGCCTCGTTTGTTTAAATATGTTTGTTTGCAATTGTTGTTCGTTAGGGTTTCTTTGCCTTTAGATAGCACTGAATTCTGTCTGACATTTCCTGCCATTACTTTTATGTTGTCCCAAGTCAATTGGACATTACATTGTGGCTGCAATTTACTGTTTTTTTTTACTGGTATTATTTTTTAATATATTTTTTTTAATGCACTTTTAAAAGACATGAGGTCAGTGATGGGGTGGGGTTGAAAACAGGCCTAAAAAAAAAAAAAAAACCTCCAAAAGCCGAACTCATACCAAAAAAAAAGACCCTCTTGATCCCGTGACTCCCATCTCGAGAAGCGTTCAACCTGAATGTGCTCTCTCCGCCTCCCTTAAGAGGCGTTTTGTGACTGTTTAACATCGTGTCGAGGCGGATGCATGATAAGAAAGTGACATTTTTAACTGTAAGTAAAGGAAAAAAAAATTCTGGTCAGACATGCGGTATATTCAAGAAAACTGTCACATTTTATATCATTCATCTCATTAAATTACGTGGTAATGAAATACAAAAATATTCATGAAATGTTTTTATATTTAAAAGACTAGGACTCTTGCTGCAATAACTACCAGGTGCATGTTTCTGCGGGAACCTGTGCAAATGTGGTGGATACACAGACAGTTCTCAACACCTGCATAGATGCGCATCATGTCTCTACTTACTAGCCAAAATTTGAAATGTTATTGCGGCCTCCATGGTGTTAGCCATCCATTAAGCACGCGAGAAGCTGACAAGCACAAACAAATGTCATGCAAAAGCTCTTTTGTTTGTTGTGTTTTCCCCGGGTGTTACAGCGGCCGTGTTGTTTAAGTTGAAGCTGGTGTGTAAAGATTAGTGCTGATCTTAATTTGTCGGAGAATAAAGAAGCGCTGGCTGACTTTCTCTCTCCAGCTGATATCAGATGGAAGAAGCTCTGTCAGCAAGTTAAATGATTGATTTTCTTCTTCATTTAATTTTTAATGAGCTACAATACAAACGCTAAATTGGGGTCACTGGAACCTTTCGGGAGTCCCCCCCCCCCCCCTCCTTTTAATTCTTGTTTCTGATCACAAGACTTATTATTTTTTTATGTTTTTGTCGGCAGTAGTGCATGTGCGAGTTTCTCCCTTGCTAAAGAATAAATGAATAAAGATAAGTTGACTCGCTCTAATGAACATGACATTAAAGTACATTTTTCAGTCTTTATTGCCTAGCAATTATCAATATAAATGATCAAAATATTATGAACACGCTGAAATTTGATTCACTGTATTTAATAAATTCAATACAATTACTGTACTCCATTGCAAAAAACAAAACAAAAAGCACAATAATCATGTATTTTGACATGATTATAATTTTACTGTTTACAATATTTAAGCATATTTTAATGATTTTCAAATATGTATTTCTAGTACTTTGTACTTTTTACATAATTATAATTAATTTTCTAAAAACATTCTATGCATTTATTTTTTAACTTTTTGAAAATATTAATTGACCTGTCAAAAATTAGGTTCCCCTTCATCTGACAATTAGCATAGATTTTAAACATAGAAGGCCAAAACATCCCTAATAAAAATTAAATTGCACAAAAAAAAAAAAAAACTAGCCACTAGAGGGTGCTAGAACTGCACAAATGAAAATCAAACTGCCCTTTTTTAACAGATGTGTTCCTTTGAAAGGGATACTTCACTTATTTAGCCCATTGTAGCAATAAAAAGTTAATATTTTGTCTATAGTTAATTTGATACTTTCATTATTTGTCACGTACAAATAGTACCTTTAAAAACACATTCTATTTCGTCGAAATCGAAGTCACGCACCGGCCTGAAGGTGTCACAGCCGAGGGGTGGCAAAAGTGGCTCTCGTAATGATGGCAGGAGAGATCCAGTCTATCCGTAACCATCGCGAAAGAAAAAATGCACTGAACCGTCGCAGCCAAGGGGGGCGAGACACACTCGCAGCCCCGATCCACTAGATCATAGGCTACTCGCGACGGCACGGAGCGTATAACGCTGTGCGAGAAAGGTTAAAGAGGATGTGTTCTGGCGACGTTTCCTTTTATATACGGTGCGACGTCAGCCGGAACCACGTACGACCATTTTTTTAATTCTTACTCTGACGCTGTCGCGACAAGGTGATTTCCGTGCTGGTTACAGCACCGCCACTTGGCGGTCGTCATAGAACCGTAGTTACATTCGTAACTTTCGTTTTGCAACTTGCTGTTGACTGAAAATGACATCACAAGGGCTCAGGTAACTAATCACAACATTCACAAGCTGAGCTGTGATTGGTTACCTGAGCCCTTGTGATGTCATTTTCAGTCGACAGCAAGTTGCAAAATGTGTTTTTAGGGCTAAATAAGTGAAGTATCCCTTTAAATATTGTGAACATGACGATGACGATATTGTGGCAGTTTTAATATCATGATATTGCCCTTATTACATCCCTAGTGTCTATATATACAAGTATTTAGTTGTGTGTACTGTATATTTAGATATGCTTCTCTGTAGACGTATGGAGAAGCTTGGTCTTCTCATCTTCCTCTTGGTGTTTATCCCCTAATTGAGGACGCCTTCACTGTAGCTACTCCTCTAACTACGTGTGTGTTTATGCCCATGTGCGTGTATGAATATGTGCGTGTGTTTACATGACAGCGCTCCTGCAGATCAATGATCCCAGTTGCCTAGCAACCAGCTGATGGCGAGGACGACGACGAAGGAGGAGGCGGGCGAGTGAGCAAAAAAAAGAAGAAGAGGAAGACGTGCAGCGGTGCAGCAGAAGGAGTAAATGGACGATAGGAAGTAAGAGAGTGTGTCAAATCACCAGCGTGTGCGTGCGTGTCATTGTGCTGATACTATGGCACTAGAAATAGAACATGGCGCTGCCATGGTGACGCCAGCAGCTGATTGAATTATCTTTATCTTAAAGCGGGAACAAAGTGCTTAAGCAGGAGGAGGAGGAGGAAGATGGGGCGGGGGGGCGAACAGACGGTGCATTTGGAAATTCTTTTTGAATATGATGCCACATGCTTGGCACACCTATCATTAGGGATGTAACGATATCCAAACATCACAATACGATATCACGATATGAAGCTAACGATATAATTGTCACGACGTTGTGGGGGAGGTTGGTGATCTACAAAAAATATTGACTCGGTTCACAGGCATATTACATTCCCCTTCATCTGACAATTTGCGTAGATTTTTAAACCCAGAAGGGCTAAAACATCCCTTATAAAAATTTAACTGCGCTAAAAAACAAAAAACAAAACAAAAACTAGCCACCAGAGTGGGCTAGAACTGCACAAATGGAAATCAACCTGACTTTTTGAACCAATGTGCTGCTTTTAAACCTCGTGAACATGATGACGATATTGTGGCAGTTATAATATCATGATATCGCGCTTATCGTTACATCCCTATCATTGGTCAGTTTTGTTCAATCCAGGAAGTACAGTATTGACATTCCCACCCAAATTTCGTTATTTTACATCTGTACTCTACGGCCGTTTTTTTTTTTTTTTTTTTTTTTTAAGGCCAGTATGCTCGCTAATAGTATTGATGAGCCGGCTGTCTTGGTGGTTTACTTGTGAAACATAATTTAAATATGTGCTGTTGTATGAAGACTTTTGTAGGATAGCAAAAATATTTTTGGGGCGTCAACCTATCAACAGTTTTCACCAAGAATGTCATCTTAGACTAGTTTGCTTGCTTATACTATTGATGAGCCTTATTTGAAAGTTGTTTATGTAACATGGGTTTGTGGCTGTGCATGCTAAAGGGTGTTGATGCTTTATGCGCCTCTCTGTTTTGAGTGCTTTGCCGCCATATTGTGGCATCTCTTTGCAATTACAAACTCCTTTGTGGGGACGGTTTCAATTATTCACAATTTAAAAAAAATCTTTTTACGGGAAGGTTTGCGTACGAAAATGTGGGGAATATGTGGAAGCATACTTTTTGGATGTACTGTATTTTATGTCATACTTTTTCCCAAAATTCATTACATTTATTGTACACACGTGATAATGGCAGTTTTTTTTGTTTTTTTGTTTTTTTTGTAATGTATAACAAAATGTTGAAAACCGTCAAGCCCGTCACTTTTTTTTTATGTCAATACTTTATGAATGGAGAAAGGGTCGTAGGTATGTGTGCCAAGCTTGTGGTGCCTTTTTTTTCTCCCCTCTCTTTAAAGAGCTTTACCCCCACCCTAAAAAAAAAATCATTTGGTGTTGTGTGTAGAATCTCTTAACTTAAAAACATAATGTAATTAGTTTTTTAAATACCTTATAACTTCACAAAATGTGTAAAAGTTTGAGAGTATGCATGGCGTGGATGAAGAAGCAGGTGGGTGGGGGTTGGGCTGTGGATCCCAGAGGAAGACTGGGTTAGAATAACGCCAGCAGCCGCGGAGGCTCTTAAACTTTATGGTGGGTAGAAAATGGACAATTAGCATCTTCTATGTCGTTGTCATAGTAACCCTGCTCGTCCTGCCCGCTCTTGCAACTGTGAACCCCTGCCGCCTACCACCCCCCTTGCCACACCTGCACCGACACTTGCTTTGCTGAGTCGATGAAATCTATGCGTTTTGACCATTTATTCATGACCTCTTCCAAGGCCAAACTCGTGGAAATGTTTTTGTTTGGTTGTTTCCAACCTCGACCAATCATGTCTGTGGGGCAACAAGGCCAACTTATCATAACCTCCATATTATACCTTATAGCTACTTACTCAATTCCTAGCAATCATCAACAGCTATCAGCCCCCCTTGCAGGTTGTCATGCCGACGCAACCCCTTCCTCGCAGTTGTGGTCAGGGTTAAAGGTCTGGGTGTTTTTTTTGTTTTGTTTTGTTTTTCCCCGACCACTTTCAGAGCGACTAATGAACAGCCAAGCCGATAACCAGCAGCAGGCCGTCACCTCTGAACTCTTAGACATGCAATAAAAAAAATCCACCTTAAGGTGAAGCCTAATAGCTTAACGTGCATTGTGGGCCTTTTTATTTTCCTAGTTTTCTCCTTCAACTGCAAAGTACAAAAAAAAAAAAAATAACACAAAAAAAAAAAAATCTTCCATTGGTCATTGTACAGCTTCAAGGTTTGCGACACTGTAGTTGCTCCGACTCGTTTGGTTTCTTGTTGCTGTGTGAACAAAATTGTTGGACAAATATTGACTGGGTTCATGAACTATATGCTTCTTGATATAATTTTTTCCCTAAGCAGCCACAAGGTGGCGTCAAAGCAATATTTTTACATTAGACGTGGCTTTGGCCTGGCAATAAAAACAATGTAAAGGAAATGTTCTGTTTTAGTCATAAATTATTAGTATTGTTTAGTTTCTCGCACACTTAGGAGGAAAAAAATTTAATTGGGCACAATCAAAACTGCCCCATCGACCAAGGTTTATTTAAAAAATAAATAAATAAAAAATAAATAAATAATCAAGGAGTTGCTCACATTTGAAATAGAAATCAGAATTACATCAATAAAATAGTTGAGGATGATGTGAGTGCCCATAATACAGAGCTGTTAACACATTGCGTAGGCCAATTAGTTGGCTGATGCCCTTCAACTGGCCTCTACTCTGTATGAAATATAAAATGTACATTTTGGGGTGGGGACAAACAAAATATTGCACTGCAGTAATGATCCATGCGTCTTTGAGCGTTGTGTTTGACATGAATTTGGTTTTAGGAACGCTCACCTTAATGTAGCCTGCATGCACACGCTCAGACAGCCTTTGTCTGGTCCTTGTCAGTCAGTCTCCATCTGCTGGTCAGCTGATCAATGCTGATTCCTGTTGAGACTTCTAATGACAACACAGATCTATACGCAGATGGACGCTATAAACGTGTGCACACGCGCAAGTTAGCACACATACACTATGAGTTGCAATCCTTTGATGAGGACAGCTCGCCGCTATTGTTATAAATGAGCAAGAGATTGTGGCGAGGTGACCCCTTCTCACCTCACTCACGCACACACACCCAAACACACGCCACGTGGCTGTTTGCACTATTGGCAAGCGGAATTAGTGAATGTACGAGCTACACAGAAACTCATTATAACGCGATTAGAGGCAAACCTCCCGTTTAATCTCATTTAGGGACGGGGTGGCTGCCCGTCAAACACTCCCTCACTCACGCACTTGTGCACACGCCGCACACCTTTGACAGCAGGTGTGCGCATGCGTGACGCCCCCCATGTGACGTGTTTTCGTGCCACACGCACGACATGCCGCTTCTTTCTATCATATCAGCAGCCCTGCAGCCAACTAATGTGTGTGTTTGTGTGTGTGCAGAAAACTGACACACACGCAAAGTGTGGCTTGCTCACACTAGGCTTGCATGCGCACGGATGCTGATGGATGAATTTTTATTTTGGGCTGTGTATTTCAACATGTACTTCCCCATATATACGCTGGATTGGCTGGCAACCAGTTCAGGGTGTACCCCACCTCCTGGGATAGGCTCCAGCATCCCACACGACCCTAGTGAGGAAAAGTGGTTAAGAAAATGGATATAAAATGGAGATATATATATATATATATATATATATATATATATATATATATGATTAGAGCTGTCAAACGATAAAATTTTTTAATCAGATTAATCACATCGTAGAATTTTGATTAATCGCTGACTTAAAAAAGTTTTTTTCCCCCCCAACATTTTTGCCCGCTGCACACGCTCATCCTGCTTTTTCTGATCAATTAATTATTTTCATAATTTAAAATGGGAAAAAATGACCTATTAAATGCTTTACTTTAATGCATGTAGTTATGTTTATTGCTCAAACTCCCAACAGCTACCTTTAATGTAACCATCTACTGTTGGCTAACAAAATTAAATAGTGTGATTAATCTGTGGTAATAAAATGATTATTGTGATATTTTTTTGTGATTAATTAATTAGTTAATGCTTTAACTTTGACAGCACTAATATATATAATAAAATCACATATGTATAGAGTGGCCTTCTCAATGCTGAGTAGTCAAAGAGTATGGGCCCATTGGTTGCTGTCAGCCTGTCAAAGGGGATGATGTGGAAGGATGGATAAATGAATGCATTAATGTGTGCATGCTAGCCTTCCAAATGGGTGGAATTTACCCAAGAATTTTCCATGAGAATGTAAGCTGCGGAATGTTGGAAATAATCCAAATTGGAAACTTTCATTTCAGGGGATAAAGTCGGAAAGGATAGGTAAAGTGTCATATCTTCACCCTCTTAAAATAATTGCCTGTCTTTGCCTGTCTTTTTTTTGTTTTTTGTTTTTTTTGCCCAAACTATTTTTTCCCCTAAATCATCTCCTCATGATTCAAATTTGTTCTTTTTTTTTTTTTGTGTTTCCTGGAAAAAAATGACTGAGGCGATTGTTTTAAGAAGGCATTGATATGCAAAATGTGATAGCTCTCCTTGCCCACTTGCGAGGGCACAACTCTGTTATTTCTATTACTCATTTTTTTTCTGTTTACTTGAACGGCAGCATACGATTCCCAAGGTTGCACTGTAAAAAGCCGTTTGTATTGTAAATTGTAGGGGCTGACAGGACTGTGCCCCTGGCAGATTCTTCCACAGTCACTTATTACCTATGCAGAATTTGAATCAGGCACACTAACTGCCCCATCAGCCAATTTAAAAAAAATAATAAAATAAAATAAAAATAAAAAAGTGAACTAGGGGCTGCTCACTTTTTAAGATCCATCCATCCACTTTTCTTGCCCGCTTATTCCTCACAAGGGTCGCGGGGGGTGCTGGAGCCTATCTCAGCTGGCTATGGGCAGTAGGCGGGGTACACGCCGAACTGGTTGCCAGCCAATCGCAGGGCACACAGAGACAAACAACCATCCACACTACTTTTGAAGATATAAAACAAAATACTGCTCTGTATTAAATATAATCGTGCAAAAAAAGAACATGCTGTCTGTTGAATGGGGTGGGGCACTGCCCCGAATGCAGAGTCAATTTGTGCAGCCCTTGTGCAATGTTTTTACGCTGCTCTTGGGAAAACGCGGCGGAGCGTTATTATTTGATAACGCCTTTTTTTGGTCCAAAAGGTCAGCTTGGCCTGGCGATGGCGAGGAGGGAGAGGAAAGCCAAGCAGTTAGTTTGATGAGGGGTGTGCTGCTGTGGTGGTCACTCCATTGGGAATGCAAACGGTGCTGATGCTGAGATTGTTACCATAGTAACCCCCTCCATCCCGGTTTCCATTTCCCCCCCCCCTTGCCCCCCCTCACACATCAGATCGCAGCTCCTCGGGCTGGCATTTAACATCGGCGCGGCTCTCCGTGGTCTTAAATATGCTTAATATCTGCTTCACGGCCGCGCTGTGTGGTCGCACAGACGCTGTTAATCAGCCCTTAATGCCTCGCCGGAGTAAATACGTCCACATAAGCACGTATTAGCCCAAAAGGGCGCCGAGATGGCCGCTATTATTGGAGAGTGTTGTGCGTGTCTTTAATCATCGTCTTTTCGCAGGAGACAAAAAAAAAGCAGCCTTGCTGCCAAACTTGCCTCAATAAAGGTGAAGGCGAAAGTAGAGACAAAATGTGGCCCAGTTCAACTCGGACATTATTAACTACAGTCTTACCTTGACCCGATCGATCAGGTCGAATGTTCTTCTCAAGGTGTATGTTTAATACAGAGCAGTGACTGGCGTCCATGGGCTTGCAACTGTCAGCACTGGTTTGACGTTCCAACAACAACAACAAAAGCCTATGGGGCAGTTATGATTGTGCCCATGAACTCTGCCTAGCAACAGATTTTTCATTGGCCTATAACAGGGATGGGCACTTTAAATGCCAGGGAGGCACATTTTTTCATCAATACTACTTGGGTCACATAGGACCACACACTTCCTAACCAAATGTATTGCAAATATATTTGAAATCTGGACAAAGTTCAGTTCAATTATTCCTAATAATTTTCTTAATGCATCTATTAAAGGTCCACTATCAAAGGTTATGAAGGAAACAAACAAATAACCACAAACTGTTTGTTTTTTTTTTTTCCCCCTGACGGAAAAAGGTTCTCTTGCATAATGACCATTGAAGGATACCAAAAAACAGCTGAGCAAGAAACCAAACATTCAGTACAAGAACTCATTTTGTTAAAAAAAAAATAATAATAATCCACAAAAATCAACTCCCTCCAAATTTTAAGTTTCTTTTCTGTTTATCCTGCATATAATTCCAAATACACACACACAAAAATATTAGGTATACTCACGTTGTAGTAGAGGGCAGTATAAAGATGTGTACCAACTAGTGGTGAATGGTGATATTACAACTTAAAATTACAGTTGACCCCTGCATATATAGGGATGTAACGATATCCAAACATCACAATATGAAGGTCACGATCCGATAATTATCACGATATTGTGGGGGAGTTGGCGATATTTAAAAAAGATCACAATATTGTTAAAAAAAAAAGAGCTCATTACTTAAAAAAGCACAATATTGTGCTTTTGTACATAACAGCAATGCATATAAACCACCTACAATCTCTAATAACAATATTGAGGCATTTATTTGCTAATGCAAGCACACATTGATCGCTTCACAAGCAAATTACGTTCCCCTTCATCTGACAATTGGCATAGATTTTAAACATAGGCCAAAACATCCCTAATGAAAATTAAATTGCACTAATAAACTAGCCACTAGAGGGTGCTAGAACTGCACAAATGGAAATCAACCTGACCTTTTTTTTTTTTTTTTTTTAATATTGTGAACATGACGACGATATTGTGGCAGTTTTAATATCACGATATTGCCTTTATCGTTACATCCCTATGCATATATGCAGACATTTTTTTTTTCCCTGCATGTTTTTCCCCATTTCCCCTCTGCATTTCAAGCCTGTATTTTCCATTTACATTTAAATTCCAAATGTAATGGCTAGGGCGCAATGACGATAAACTTTATGGTTAATCAGTTTCTGGACATGTAAAAATATCATACTGATGTCATGTATACATTTTCTTTGTTTACAATCATTCCACTCACTGCACACTTTGTCATTTTCAAACCTAGTTTTTTTTGTTAGTTTTTTTTTTTAAATGTGACGGTTTAATTGACTTGACTGCCGTATGCTTCTGGAAGCAAATGTGTTCTTGTTGGCTTGCTTGTACAAGTGGACACATCCTGGAAGAAAGTTTCGAAGACAAGCCAGCCCACAAGACCATGAAAGCGCTTTTGACAAACAAAACAAACATAAAGTCTGCGGTCACCTGTTTTGGACACTTGGTATCTAACCTTGCCCTCAACATTAACTCAACGGCGGTTAATTGGCGCACGGCCCCTCAACTTCTTTCTCGAGCACTCTTCTCACTCTCTCTCACTCTGTTTCGATCTGGTTTGCATCGGCATTTGCTCGTTCACTTTTTAAGTTCCGCTTCTGTCTCGATTTCTCTGTTCTGTGTGTCTGTCTCTCTGTTTTTCTTTCTTTCTTTCTTTCTTTCTTTCTTTCTTTCTTTCTTTCTTTCTTTCTTTCTTTCTTTCTTTCTTTCTTTCTTTCTTTCCTCTTTTCCCCACTCTTTGACTGTTCTTCACGTGTCAATCTCTCCCTGTCTCACTTTAGGTTCCGCTCCTGTCTCTCCATCTCTCCACCCATTTGCTGTCGCTTTTTTCCCTCCATCTCTATATTGTCTCTGTCTCTCATTTTATTTCTCTCTGCTCTATTGCTTTCTCTGTCTGCATGTCTCTTTCCCTCTCTCAATGTTTCTTTCTCTCCATTCCATCAGGCTCAGGGATGGCTCCAGGATTTTTTTCCCCCTTCTCCTCGAGCTAAAGGGAGGCTTAGCCAATATATAAAGAGGTCAGAGAGAATACTTTGTAAATGTATTTTTTCCAGAATATCAACTAACATGCTGCTAACGTAGACCTCCGACGGGGGCTTTAGCCCCGGTGTAGCGCCATCCCTGCTCCGTCTGCCTCTCTGCTGGCTTTGTCTGTCTTTCTCTCTTCTGTCTCTCTCACTCCAGCGCACTCCCCCAATCTGCATCTGTGCTGGTCTTCTGATTCTCCGTGTTGTCTTCCTCTTCTTCACTCTGTCCCTTTATTTTTTTTTTACGTCCATGTCTGTCTTTCTCTGTTCTGAAGTCTCTCTCTCTCTCTCTCTCTCTCTGCCTCTTCTCCCACCATTCTGCGCCGGTGTCTCTCCCTCTCTCCTCTCGTTCACGTGACCACCTCTCGCTGCGTGCGTGTGCGCGCGTCTTTGCTCTCTCTCGGAGCAGCATCATCATCATCCCGACTGCACCTTTTTCCTCCTCCCGGGAGTAGACCGAGAAACACCTTGTAGGTGAGGACATCCGTGTGGTCATTTGGGGGTGTGCGTGTGTGCGTGTGCGTGGAGCGGCTCTAACCGCCGCCGCGTTAGCCAGCCACCCACCAACCACCGACCACCGCTGGGCATCATAGCCGCGGTGAGGTTCACCTCCGGCAGCGACGTGAAGACGGAAGAAGGGGGGAGGGTTGGGCACCACAGGACACTCGCGAGGTAGGTCGACTCTTTTGCTCCCCCCCTTTTTGATGACTTATATTATACAAATATGTTTGGTGGTGGAAAAGCGTAATTAACATGGAGCTAGGAGACGAGTGAACCGCGGAAGAAAGGGGGGAGGGATGGAAGCAATGGCTGCAAATCGACAATCGATATTTAAACCGCAGTCGTTGCTATGTGGCCCTCTCTCCTGGTTTTATTCGTCGTATATGAGCTCGACGCGATGTTAATTCGACGTTTGAGTCATCCGCCGCAGCGCCGCTTTGCTCTTTTGTGATACACAAAAAAAAAAAAAAAAAAGAGGCTACACGGTGCCGCAAGATGTCGTATTGATCGGACAACCTCAAAAAAAAAAAGAAGTCATTTTTGTAATGAGGAGGTTGTGGAATTCTCTGTAGCTTGATTGTGCCATCTTGCTTTCTCTGTAGGTGGCTGGAGAGTGATGACAAGGCACACCTGAGTCCCCCCCCACCACCACCACGCACACACTTGCAACCTTTCCCCCGCTAAGGAACGAGGAGGAGGAGAATCCTGCAATGACGGCGTCATTTCTCTCTATTAGCAGCGTGTGAGCCGCACACACACACACACTCGCACATCCTCGCCAAGCTCCGTGGGGAGTTTCCTCCAGGGGTGTGGGGGGAGGGGTTGGGCCCGATCTAGGCCACGAAGATGGAGTTGGCGCCCGGTGCGGGAAACCACGCTCACCTGGCGCAAGACTGAGAAGGCCAGCGAAAGATGAGAAAAGGAGCTCGCGCACGACAAAATATCGACAAAGGAGCGCAATGAGGCAAGCCGGGCGCTAGCCTCCGTCCCATCAATCCCCCCACCCCCTCTCCCTCCCTCAAAGTGTGTATGCGAGCAGCGCAAAGCGCGCGTATGAGTGTGATGGCCATGTGCGTCTGGGCGGCGGCCCCTCTGCTCTTCCTGGGCCTGTGCCTGTGCAGCGCGGGGGGCCAGGCCCACGGCGAGGTCCTGGAGTTCGGGGGCGTGTCCAGCCAATGGGGGCGCTTCCCCGTGTGGAACGCGTGCTGCGAGAGCGTGCTGAGCTTCAGCCTGCGGACGCACAGCCAGGAGGGCCTGCTGCTCTACCTGGACGACGAGGGCTTCTGCGACTTCCTGGAGCTGCTGCTGCTGCGCGGCCACCTGCGCCTGCGCTTCTCCATTTTCTGCGCCGAGCCGGCGGAGCTGCGCTCGGGCGTGGCGGTCAGCGACGGCCGCTGGCACGCCGTGCGCGTCCGGCGGGACTGGAAGAACACCTCGCTGGAGGTGGACGGGCGGCTGGAGGGCTGGGCGGAGGTGAAGAGCAAGCGGAGAGACATGACGGTGTTCAGCCACACCTACGTGGGCGGGGTGACGGCCGAGCTGCGGGCCTCGCCGCTGCGCCTCACCGCGCCGTCGGTGCGAGACCACCCGGCCTTCCGCGGCTGGGTGGGGGCGCTGAGCATCAACGGCTCGCTGGCCGCGCTGGACGCCTCCGAGGGCGTGACGGTGACGGCGGGCTGCGGGCCCGACCACCGATGCCAGAACGGGGGCGTGTGCAGCCTGGTGGACGACCGGGCCGTCTGCGACTGCTCCGACACCGGTTACCAGGGCAACGACTGCAGCGAAGGTAAGGCCCCGGCGACCCTGCTGACCCCTTGACATGCATCTCATCGCGCACAGTCCCCAGTGCAGTTCAAACTCGGTTCCCAAATTTGAAGATTTGAATTTGAAGAGAAAAAAATAATGCAGTTCATGAACCCAAGCAACTGTTCCTATTTAAATAAATGGAAGCGGAATTCATCAGTTCCAGAACCAGAATCAATTTAGGTTAGTTAAAAATACATAAATATACGTTTTTTGGAATCTACACCTCGTCATTCACTGAAAAACTGTTGATGCTCTCTGACGCCATCTTGTGGCATCTTGATGCCAAGGAACAATGTTGAAGCAATTTGCAATAGTGGTTTGACGCCATCTTGTGGCATCTCTAGGCAGATTGTTAATATTTTTTAGGGGTCCGCCAATTATCTGCAAATACTTGCTATTCGCTATGAAATGTTTACCCATAAATAGTTAATGGAACAATCAAGGCACTTTAATGCGCTCACATATGGGCAAGGAGAGAGAGTTTTTGGAACGGGACAAACAGTCAATCACAAAAAAACACTGTAGGCCACAACTCAAAGCTAGATGATCACACTGAAATAACTGTTCAACCCGCCTCCACTTTAATTGACTCACTAGGCCGCACCCCTTAAAGGCACACATAACTACAACAGGTACAGGACTTATATTTATAAAACCAGTTTATTTCTGTGTAGTTTTTTTTTGTTTGGGGAAAAAAAATGCACCACAAGTGTTACTTCAACATACTTGCTTGACACCAATTACTACTTTCCTATTAGTTGGGCTTTGGTGCCATCTTGTGGCATCTTAGGACATTAAAAGGAAGAGTGCAAAAATGCATCCAATTGAATGAAGCATCATTGGTGGCGAACCAAAGCCAGATTTGTTTGGAAATATTTTTGAACGGGGTCGTTCCTGAACCGAGTTTTGACTGTAGAAGGGCCCACAACACACACCCACACGCACACACATGCATTTTTCACACTGCTGCTGCTTTTCTCGGTGTGTGCGGACGGCGGCCTTCACAAACACGACAAGCCGTGCATTCTAATGCAGCTGTAAATTGATTTCCTGTTGCCGCGCCGGCCAATTATTTCGTATGTGGACCTTGCCTCCATCATCGAGATTCCCAACAAGCGTCGCGCCGTCAGAGATCATCGGGTGTGCCGCCGGATATGATCTAATTAGGAAGCTTTGTTTGAAAGCCATGTGGTCTAATACTAAGCTCATATCAAGAGTATTTAGTAGGATTTCATACAAAAAGTAGCAGTAGAATACTGAGATTTGTCTTTGTATTCGTTCACCTACCAAAACTCAACTACTCAAAATTACCATCGTACGCTCAGGTACGGAAGAGGATTAGGGGCAGTGAAGCAAGAATAATAGCAAATAAAAAAAATAACAATAATAAAATACCGTAAATATCGGCTGTTCTGACTGTGTGCGTGTTGGCGTCCTAGGGGGCAGTGTGGTGCCATGCTTGCCTGCTGTACACATTACCATGAGAACAGAAGAAAGATTGAACTCTGATTTAAAATAATTCATTTTTCACAGATTAGGAAGATTATGTGCATTTGAGTATTGTGATTATCTTCTGTGTGCCCTGCTATTGGCTGACAACCAGTTCAGGGTGTACTCTGCCTACTGTTCATAGCCACCTGGGATAGGCTCCAGCACCCCTCGCGACCCTTGTGAGGAGCAAGCGGTTCAGAAAATGGATGGATGGCTGTGTGTATGTTTTTCGTCAGTGTTTTTGTGTGAATGTTATTTGAAGTAATATCACTCCCTGAAGTTGGTGCTAATTTTCCATTAGCATGTCAATGCGGTTTTACATTGACTTCAGCCTTAGCGATGTTTTAAAAACAAAGCATTTTGTATTTAAATATTGAGTGTGTGCAGACCTTTTTTTTTTGTTGTTTAATTTTACGATTTTTATAGTTAACTCCAGTCAGGGTGCCATTAAACAGCTTAAAGTACCTATAGGGACGTCAGAATCACATATGCTACACAATTGCGCTGCAAGTAATATTCCAGTTACAATCACATCAATGAGAACTTGCAAAAGATCGTGAGAAGCCAAACTATATATCACAATTAAATTTCAATAAATTGCCTACCCCTAATGTATGGCAATACAACTTATTACACTCACAGGTATTTAGTGGGAAAATATTTGGTTTACTAAAAACTTTCAGAAAATGTTGTAGGTCATTCAAAAAGTAGTATACTTAAACACTGGCATAATTTTTGTTTAATTCAAAGTAACCCTTTCTCATTATAAAACCAATTGTGTTGTAACTAAAGTAATTGGTTTTCAAACACATGGGACAAACAGTAGGTGGATTCACCCTGAAATGGTTTAAAAAAAAAAACAAAAAAAACAAAAAAAGGAAATTATAGTTACAATGTAAGATTATTCCAATGGCTATAACGTTCCAACAATAATGTTAATTCGACTGCTAACTAATGCTAGCTAACTTACTAGCTTAGCATGGAGCCATAGTAGCTACTTGTTGACTAGTAGTCATCAAAAAGAAGAGAGAAAATATTTATGTAAAATAGTTTTAGATCTGAAATGTTCAACATAATTTGCTTTCAAAAAAATATACAGGGGTAAAATTATTGTCATGACTAAAATAATGTTAATTCAACTGCTAACTAATGCTAGCTAACTTACTAGCTTAGCCTGGAGCCATAGTAGCCCCTTGTTTGATATACTGTAAATGTGTGTCAACTCATTTTTCATCAAAAAGAAGAGAGAATTTTTTTTATGTAAAATAGTTTTAGATCGGAAATGTTCAACATAATCTGTTTAAAAAAATATATATATACAGGGGTAAAATTATTGTCATGACTAAAACAGTGACAGTTTTTGTTGACTAAAACTAGACGAATGCAAGTATGTTTCTTGGACTAAAATGCTAACTTATAGTCGAATAAAAATGGACTAAAAAAAACTGGGGTGAGTTGACCAACTATGATAAGAACTAACAAGCGTAATTGAAACTAGACCACAATTGGGACTAAATTTAAAAATGGCTGATAAAATTAAAGAAGTGTTCAAGTAAATGGGCCCTCATTTGCCAAATGTCTATTTGTGATTACATTGAGACGAGATTCCTATACTTCTTGCAACATTTTTGTTTGGTGGAATGGACTACTTTTGATATATAGCGCTTTAACTATGTGCCAGGAGATTCTTGTCATGATTTGGCCCAATAAAACTTGCGAAACAATGCGGCTTCTCTTTCTGAGACGCAGCCACGCGGTAGATGAAGCGGCGCTTCCGTGATGGGCCGAGTCGAACGACAACGGCCGTACAGACGCTCTCATTGGCCAGACTTGAGTTGGAATTTGGCTGAGGAGGCTGGTAATCAACGCTGGTTACATGCTTGTCACCTGGCTGCCTGCGCTAATGGATTCCCATCGATTCCGCTTGGCCTTCGCCCTGCACCCGACGCGCAGCTGGACGACCGATCTTATGGCCTGCCAATACTTTTGAATGCTTTGCAGAGTTTTAAGACGCGTCCGTGCGCATTCTGGTGTTCCAAGTCGTTAAATCGCATAAAAAAAAAAAAAAAGTAGAGTCCCATTAAAACTAGAATAGCGCTTCGGAGAGGCCTAACAAAACCTCATTTGGCTCGGCACCAAATTGCGTTGAAATTCATGCATTATTCACTCAGGAATGAAGAAGAATGCGAACAGGCCAAAAAACAAGCTCAGAAACAGACAATGACAACAGAGGTAAATATTATGTTCTTCTCTGGATGTTTTCTAGTGGCCCCTTCTTTAATACGGTCAAATCGGCCTGAGGCCAAAACAAGTGCCACTATAAGGAATCTTATTTTACGGCGAGTTCTGCAAATCGCAGCAGGCAACTCAAGCCCTCCAGCGACTTTGATCCTGCTCACCATGCAATTCCAAAAACACCCAACAAGTCCTCGCACACAATTTTTTTATTTTTTTACTTTTATTTTTTTTAATCCTTGCAGATCTTCCAAATTAATAAACTTGATGTTCACATGCTGAAGTAGCATAGGCAAAAATAAAAAATAAAGCTTCACAGTTTAGCATCGCTCAACTGTCCAAAAAAAACACATAACATGCTTAGTATTGCTAATGTGAATTGATGCCTAAGTTCAAAACCCAACAAACGCAATTTGGACAAAAATACACATTTCCACGGGTTATTAAAAAGCATTAAAAGTCATTAAATGTGTTTTGTTAAAGCGAAGGTCTTAAAGGGATACTTGACTCATTGAGCCATTTTCAGCATTAAAAAGTTAATATTTTGTCTATAATTAATGTAGTAACTTCATTATTTTTCATGTACAATTAATACAATTAAAAATTTAATATTTCTACTTGCTGTCGACCTGTGACATCACCTGTGCTGAGGAAGTAGGTAACGACCAATCATGGCTCAGTTTGCTGACCAAACCCAGAAAACAGGTGAGCCATGATTGGCTGTTACCTACTTCCTCAGCACAGGTGATGTCATCATCAGTCGACAGCAAGTGGAAAAAATATTTTTTTGAAGGTCTTAATTGTACATGAAAAATAATTAAGTTGTCAAATTCATTCTGGACAAAATATTCACTTTTCACTGCTGAAAATTGTTCAATGAATCAAGTATCCCTTTAACTAGCATTAAAAAGCAATAAATGTGATATCCAGAGGCATTCAAAATTTAAATGTGATAAACCTATATTTACTTTTGTGATTTACAATTAACAAAATGACTTGGAGTCCACAAGTTGCTTCATGTTCCAAACACCAATTGCACTGAATTTGAAAAGCAAACGTATTGTTCCTGTCACCAATGTCCAACATGAAATGCTAATTCCACCTAGTGGCAGAAAATTTGACCACATTTTACCACAGTTAGCTAGCATCATCTCCATTGAAGACATTAACCGGTCATTTATATTTTTGTCGTCACGTACTCTCGTCCTAAACCACGTCACTACTAACTTGGCTTCAACTGTGCTTAGAACGTAACTGTTAATTGTGGAAAACAGTCCACGAGAGATGATGTCATGGGTGAGATTGGTGCTTAATCAATAATCCCTCTCACTGACGGCATTTTCCAACACCTCGGCTGTGCCCGCGGCCATCGATTTGGCAATCGACGCCGACGCGCTAGCCAAAAAATGTCAGCGTGGCCTCGCCGCACGGCTGCCATTTGTCCACCGAGGAGGACTTCACACCCGTACGCCCCCCTCGCGCCTCTCTTTAGGCACCTACCCGACCCCCTCCCACCCGCCACCGTCTCCTCTTACCTTACCCGGAGCGTTTAGCACAGACTGTCCAGTGTTACCATGGAGATGGCGCTAATAGGGGAGACCTCATGCCGGGAGTGTATCTCCGTCCTTGTGCTTCCTGTCCCCATCTCCATTCCTTTGCTGTGTAGCTCCCCACAGCCAATCGTCACCCTGCCAGTCCTGCTGCTGCCTGAAGCTATCCACTCTTTCCAAGCTAAAATGTGACTGATATACAATTTTTCCTGATGAATGACTGTTGTCAACAATATACGTTGGTTAATGCGTATTGATGCAACATTGTTCTCCTTTGTCAGAGGTGTTTTTTTTTTTGTTTTTTTTTTTATCGAATAATATTAGATAGCTGTGATTCGCAGTGTGGCATACAAAACAATCTCTAGCTCAATAAATGGCAGTTGTATTGTATTTAACTTTTAAATTGTTTTTAAAACATTCAAACACTTAATTTGTATGTCCAATACATTTTGATTTAATCATATTTTAAGTTTTTTTTGTTGTTTTTTTACATTTTCCAATATTTAAATGCAGTGTTAATGGCTTCCAGTGCACAGCGTCTTACAATAATTTAGAAATATTTACTATTTAGGAATCAATGTAGTTCCTTATTTACTCCAGTGCTTAGTCTTTTGGAGAGAGGCCTTTTGTTTTTTTATTTTTATTGTTAGTTTTTAAACTACAGTGGCTGTTTACAAACTCGATTCTTCATTGCCAGACCATGTAACAATTGACGCTCCTTATAATTGCCCTGAAAAAATGCAAATAACCAGGTGATCGAGAAAAAAAATATGCATAAGCGAATAACGGGGTCCAAAACTCTGCAAATATGTTAATCTGCGAATGGTTAACTGCTAATATGTGGGGAACCACAATACTTAATAACAAATGTTGACATGTTTTTCATCAGTTTCTCTTATGATGATTAAGTCTACTAACAGTGAGATGCGTAATTTTTTTTTTTTAATCAGTGTTTTGTTTAGTTTTTAACATAGATTTGATCGAACCCTAGGGGTTTGGTGAGTCAGTCTTAGAGGTGCTTAATTATTGTAAACCCTGAAAGGGTTTTTTAAAAAAATAAAGTAAATTATAGTTATAATGTATCATTAATCCAAAGGTTATTGTAATCCCTTCGTTCTATGTCGAGCAAAAAAAACAAAAACAAAAAACGTGGTCAGACGAATATGTGCGCTATGAATTCACATGTATAGCGGAGCGTATGGAGTTCCACAGGGTTCAATTCTGGGGCCTCTGCTGTTTTCATTGTATCTGCTTGGGTGCCATTTTAAGAAAATCGGGGTGGCTGTTTTAACTATAGTTGAGTTGAGTTTTGGGACTCAGCAATGCCAAGTTGAGCAATTCCAGTCCAGCACAACTACAAGTAGCTATCGAGCAAAACTAAAGAAACACTTCGTTAAGCTGCATGGAAATGCAGACTACGGTAACACACTTTCTGAATTGAAGGTGAAGAGAGCAAGATTACATGAAAAGGCTTACTGTTCATTTTGTTTACAAGCCTTGAATTTGAGAGAAAAATAATATATATTTTATTTTTTAATAAAGAAGGGTTCAATGAATGTGCATAAGAAACTGGCGGGATACAAAAGGGATACTTGACTCATTGAGCCATTTTCAGTAGTAAAAAGTTAATATTTTGTCCAGAATGAATTTGATGTCATTATCTTTCTTGTACAATTAATAACTTTAAAAAGTCATTTTTCCACTTGCTGTCGGCTGAAGATGACATCACTTATGCTGAGGAAGTAGGTAACAACCAATCACGGCTCACCTCTTTTGTGGGTTTGGTCAGCAAACTGAGCCATGATTGGTCATCACCTACTTCCTCAGGACAGGTGATGTCATCTTCAGTCGACAGCAAGTGGAAAAATTAAGATTTAAAGGTATTAATTGTACATGAAAAATAATGTTACCAAATTAATTCTGGACAAAATGTGAACTTTTTTGCTGCGGAAAAGAGCTCAATGAGTCAAGTATCCCTTTAAGAGTCACTGATTGAATTTTCTCAGAAATAATTGCTACTCAATTAAAATAATGTTACCAAAGTGTCATATAATGTTAACTTCAACAAGCGTGTATTGTGCGAAGGATTGCGACATGTGACGTTATCAATCATAGAGACGATAATTACATCTGACAACCGGCACTGCCTTGCTGTTTTCCACAGATGCGGTTTAAAAAATAAAAAAATAAAAAAATAGATGTACTCATTTGCTCTGAGACATTTTTATTTATTTATTTATTTTTATTCAAGTGGCAATGAAGTGAGGCATTTGTTCAAGGAATCGAAATCACGGTTTGAGTTGTTTTTATTTGAGAACTAAATGTGGCTGGCTTTATAGAGCAACGGCCTGATTGATGGATATCCACGTAAGCAACGGCGGTGGGTCAATGGGTGTGAACGTGTCGACTGCCGGTTTGCGCATTTACTGGGCGAGAGGGAGGCCGAGCATTGATCGATGGCCCCGCAGAAGCTCCAGAATTACATGCGATCGCTGCAGGTCCACCCCCCCCCCCCCCCCCCCCCCCCCCACACACACACACACACACACACACACACACACACACACACACACATACATGCGAGGTGCGCATGTGCAAAACAATACGGCGAAAGACATTAAGGTGTTCCGCAAGGCTCTGCCATTAGTCACAGCAGCCGTGCGGTTCTTCTGGCTAAACGCAACTCGACGCACGTTTTACAGCCGGCCTGATATATACTGTACGGCGTACAACGGCTACTTTTTAATGGCCTCTTTTATTTGCATACAGATGGATTCACATTTCTATTGCGATTGATGTTGCCGCCGGGAAGCGATATCCTCGCAGCAGGAGCGCTTTAATAGCGGTCGTCTTTTAAAATGGATGTGAGGAAGAAATAAAAAAAAAAAAAAACGCCTGACGTCGGCATTGCAATCAGACGTTTGATTTTCTTTCTAACCTTTGTCGTGCGCTAGACTGAGAAAGCAGCTAGTAATCCCGTAGCAAATTTTAATTGTACTAATAGCATAGTTACTGTCTCTGAGAGTAGTGCAGGCGTCCGTTGGTTAATGACTAACTTAGGATAACTTAGCATTTGTATGCAAAATAATTCTTAGCAATGAATACAATCAAATCAGTGAACCTTCGTATATCTTCTCGGCTTTGCAACTTTTTTTTTATTTTTTATTTTTTTTTTTTTTATATAATTCAGAGGGCGTCACTCGGACTTGTGAGCGAGTCTGAACCTGGGTTTTTACTAGTTTTTGATTTTCCATTATAGTTTGTATTATTTTTTTTTTATTCAGTTAGTTTTAAAGCTACTAAACGCCGAAAATTAAATTTCAAATTGCTACTGCCACCTGTTGACAAATGCGCACGTGAAATCACATCGCATTCTTTCCCTTATTAACCTGGCGGCTTGCCATATGGAGGACTAAAACATACATAAATAAATACATTTGTATTTAATTTTTGAATTATATTTTTTAATATCCGTTTTTATTTTCACTTTTATTCATTTATTTAGTCATTTATATATATATATATATATATATATATATATATATATATAATATTATTATTACTATGTATTTTATTTCCATTTATATTTATCTTTTTTGACATAATTTTTGAATTATATTTTTTATATATTTGTTTTTATTTTCACTTTTAGTTATTTATTTACTTGTTTAGTCATTTATTTATATTAAATTTTGGCAGTTTTGGTCCTCCATACTGCCAGGCCTTCCCTTATTCTCGTGTATACAGGCTCCGAGTCGTGTTCATTCCATTGTACTGTGATCATAGCTGCGGTATGTTCTACAACAAGCACATCCCGAGTCGTTTTTTGCGAAATGAGTCCATGTGATCCAAATTGCTTTCATGCAAGTAAGGTTTCCAGTTGCTCAATCTTTTGTTTGTGAGTTTGCCTCTCTGGGAAGAATTCTGTTTATGTTGAACTCCGGTCAGCTTGTCCTAGCCGAGCAGGCGCCGTTCTTTCCAGAAAACTTGGCTGAGACTTCTCTTGCAGCGTTTTGCAATCCACTTGTAATGGAGCAAAGGGAATGGTCCTGTAAATGTGCTTAAAGGGAGCAAAAAAAGTCTTTTGCGTCGTCAGGGAAATTAGTCACACGGTCCAAACATTCCTTTTTGACTTGACCCTAGTGCTTTGTTTTCAAGGATTTCTCACACAACAACCGCAAACCCCATCAACACTCGTTAGCAACACAACAGATGGGGCTAGCAAGCTCGTTGCACTCATTCTGTCCATATTCTCTTGTTTTTTTTCCCGTCTGTCAACGAAGAGGAAATGAAAATGGCAGAATTATCAGCCGTTGGGCCTCCCTCCCTCCTCCACGCTCTCAATTATGACTCTGAGCGCCTCGTAGCGCGTCTCCAGTCAAGAACTCGTCGGCCACATTTGCATTTTCCGGCGCGATAGCGGCCGCGTCTGGAAAACCTGCTCTTATTGCTCATTAGCTAACCGCCGGCCTGTCGCTCTGAACGAGTCGGCGATAAAGTCACTGGAAATGAATGTGAAATTCAAGCCAATGACTTCATTGGCTACTCTAGTTTTAATGTGTACTTGAGATTTTCTTAACGCTGTACAGGGAAGTCGACTCAATTAACTAATTCAAATCCAAAAATGTGTAAACAAATGTTTTTCATACTTTGTCCTTCACGCCCCAAAAATATTTATACTTTTTTTTTTTTTTTTTTTTTTTTTTTTTTTAAATGCAAGAGCATACAGAAGGCTTTGATGCAGCTTCTGACTTGAAGAGGTGGCTTAAAGCAATGGTAGTTATTACCAAAAAAACAAAAAACGGCCAGCAGGTGGCAGCAGAGTATAAGAGATCAACCATTTTGCAACAAGCTCTTTTTGTGTTTTCATTAGGAATGTGACTATTGATGAAACTTAACTATATTCGAATGCTAATTGCTGCAAAACTTGGAACAGATACAAATGCACTTTTTTTTTTGCCTGATGGAAAAAAAAGAGACTAATCTTTCTTTTGGTAGATTCCATGTTTTTATAGCAATAGAACACAATAGTCTGTATGCCTTGCAAAATCTTTCAAAATCTAGTCTGGGAGCGAGGGGGTTGCTATGGTGAAAATGGCTGGGAGTGAATGAGTTAACCATCTGCCATAGGCCATCACTATCCAATATGTTATTGTATTGAATATTTCATTGGTGAATCGAAAAATCTGCTGAAAATTGTTCGTTTTTTATTTTTAAAGATTAAACAAAAACAAATGAGCAACCAATATCACACAATAATTAACGGTGCTATTAATACTGATGATGTCATTAAACGTGACGGGTGACGGCGGCTGACGATTGCCGCGACCCGCCGGAGAAGTCGCGCTGAACCCGGCTCGTTAGGCTCGCCTGCTCTTTGAGGTTAGCATGCTAATCGCTCCACCTGTTCCTACCACGCTACTAGCACAAGGGCGCGGGCGTACACGCAAATACACACAAAACTCACACACACACATACACTTCTGTGACAAATACACACACATCATTAACACACAGTTGTCGAACCTTGCATGCTCCCTCCTGCACTGCGAAGCCATCCCTTCCTGCTATTTCATGTCATTATTATGACATCATCATTTGTCAGTGTGCGTGTGCGCTTGTGTGTGTGCGTGTGTGCGCGTGGGCCCATGTGTGTGCATGCTATCCTGTCGGGGTGGGCTCAGGGGAGAGGAAGCGGCCTCAAGGTAAGTTTGGGGGTACCTGGCTCTCCAACTCTAACCCGCAGGTAGGAATGTGTACAACGGTGCTCTCTACCCACAAATATGTGAGGAAGTGAGTTCCCACTTTTTTTTTTTTTTTTTAAATGGAGCTGTGCGTGTTTGTGTGTGTGTGTGTGTGTGTGTTAGTGTGGGGACCAATCAAATGGTGACGTCTGCATGCGCGTAACCCTGGAGCGGTGTGCATGTAACAGTAAGTAGTCTCCATGGTAACCCGAGGGCTTGGCATGCATGTTAATGAATGTTTGTCTCTCTCTCTCCTCGCCTGGCCGTGACACCCGCCCAGAGCACAGCTACACCCCAGGTAGGTTGCCCTCACGCACCCTTGATACTTTTCAGCCGGTTACCTCGATACATATTTCCTCAAATAGCGACTTCCAGATAAATGGACACCACGCAAAAAAAAACATTAAGGACTTGTTAGGGATCGAAAAACAAAAATGTATTGCTGTGAATATAAGGCTTTACAAATGGGATTAAATGAACACAAATGAAAATTTTAAATATAAACGCCTTACTCCTAAGAGACACCATGTGCCTCCTAAGGTTGTATAAATAAGGAGTAATTAAACTGACTTGGCGCCGTACTACTAATAGATGGATGATACTTGTAAGTGGACACAAATGATGCATTTGACCAAGTAAGTGCCTTACTCCTAATAGATGTATTTCACATCCCAGATAGACAATTGGCAGCCTCTGCAATGAGTAAACAACCTCTAATTAAATTGCGTTTGTATAAATAAACACCTTACTCCTAATAGACACAGGGTGCCCTCTGCTATTGAGTAAATAAACATGAATAACGTGCATTTGTTTGATTGAACACCTTACTCCTAATTAGTGTTACTCCAGATGAGTGAGTTACTCCTACTATACACTACACTGAAATTAGGAATTAGCGTCTCACTTATTATAGGCACTGGATGGTCTATATTATTAAGTAAATAAACATAACATGGATTTGTACTTTTATAAATAAATGCCTTGCTCCTAATTGATGCCTGGTAATCCATGCCGTTGAGCAAGTGAACGCAAATGAAACTCACTTGTATAAGTGAGTGCCTTACTCCCAATATACACGGGATTATTTACGATTCAATAAATAAATGAATAAAAAACATTCGTAGGAATTAGCGCCTTCCTTATTATAGGCACCTTATTATAGTCTCTATTATTAAGTAAATAAACACAAATAATGTGCATTTGTCTAAATAAGCACCTTACCCCTAATTGATGCCTGGTACTCCATGCCGTTGAGCAAGTGAACACAAATGAAACTCCCTTGTGTAAATGAGTGCCTTATTCCCAATATATGCTTGGTATTATTTGCACTTCAATAAATAAATAAATGAAAAACATTTGTAGGAATTAGCGCCTTACTTCAAAATGGATGCCAGATGGTCTCGACTATTAAGTAAACACAAATAACATGCATTTGTATAAATGAGCGCCTTACTCCGAATTGATGCCTGGTCCACCATGTTGTTGAGTAAGTAAATATGAATGAAGCTCATTTGTGTAAACGAGCGCCTTACTCTGACTAGATGCCTCGTCCTCCATGTAAGTAAACACACATGAAACTTATTAGCAAAATAAGCGCCTTACTCCTAATCGATGCCTGGTCCTCCATGTTGTCGAGTAAGTAAACACCATTTAAACTCATTTGTATGAATAAACCCTCCTACTAGAGGCCTGGTACTCTCTGCTGTTGTGTAAGTGATCACATATAAAACACAATTGTATAGTTAAGCACCTTACTCCTTGTTAATGTTTGCAAATAATAATCAGCCGCTATGTGAGGTTACGCAGTATTGATCTCGATTGACCTTCCTGGCACATATTCGTTTCCATTTTCTGTCACAATCCATGTTAAAAAACTCGAATCTGAATACCCTGAGTAGTTTTATTTTCATCTGAGTACGTCATCATCCGCTTCCTGACCTTACTGGAAATGTATTGTTGACGCGTTTTGCTTGCAGACAAGCCGGTAAGTGCCTCATCTCCCCCCGTTTCAAGGTGACATCTTGTAGACGTACGCGCACGTAGTAACGAGTTCGCGTTCCCCAATTGTTGCTGCACGAGGACGAGTAAGTGCAGACGACCTCACAGCCAGATCTTTGGAGTACAGTAGTTGTTTGGACGCACACGTGTAGTTAGCGTGTCACTTGACGCTCCCATGATCCTTTGCTGTGCTGACTGTGCTCTTGTCTTCCTTCAAGGTCTGGCACACCTGATGATTGGCGACCAAGGTATGGGCTCTCCTTACCTCACTTCCTGTTGTTACTCTGCTACATACCATCAAAACCCACGCACACACACGCCCCCCCACCCCCTCCATCTTCATGACCACATGGCGCAGGGAGGAAGTTGTCTCTCTAGGCACTGAACCAAGGTCAGTTCTTCCCTGTAATCGAGGTTTTCCTTCTTTTTTTTTTTTCTTTTTTTTTTTAAACGGTCCCGTGGAAGCCATTATCGGCTTTTTAATTGAAGCCCAAATGGATGAGTTCAGCGTTTGCGCTGGAACTAATAAATGTGAAATGCGGCTTTTAAAGATGATTTGAGAGGAGAGCGAGAGGGAGAGATGAGAGAGCAACTTCTGGCCGGGATATGAGCCGGCCCGCTCACTTAATCGGGTACGGCAGTGCGTCACCTGGCCGCCTCGTACCTCATTAAGTGACACGGGCGGGGGAGCGGGGGCGCCTTCGCATTGCTTGGCTGGATGGGATGCTTTTGTTTGGCCTTTACTCTCCCGCCGCTGCATTCGTCATTGTGAGTGTGTGCGTGTGCATGTGCGTGCGTGGAAGCTCTCCCGGCATTCATCCCCGTGTTTTTGCCGCCTTTTCATCGACTTCCATGGTGTCCATACACCGGCGGGGGTGCAGATGTTCCCGCAGTGTATGAAAGCAATTCCCAGATTGTCTGCTTTTTTTTTTTTGTTTTGTTTTGTTTTTTGAACGCGGCCCAAAGACAAGTGCCACTGCCAGTCTGCTGTTTGACTCACAATGCCAAATTTTTCAACAAAAAAAAAAAATGTGTACACGTTTTTTTTTCCCCCCCTTCTCTGTGCCCTCTTTGGACTGCACACTGTGAATTTAGGAAAGCTCCGAGGTATTTCATTGATTTTTCCTTCTCATGGCCCGCAATGGTTTCGCCATGCAATGCATTGACAAGATTGTTGATAGCAGGGGTGGGCATACAAGCCTGTGTCGTTCTTTTGATCCGGACCAATAAGCATTTGCAGTTCCTGCAATATTTCTTGCATTAAATAAGCGTAATGTATTTCTAATGTACTGTATGTGTTCTTTTTCTCAGAAAGATATACACAAGTCTTCTAAAATTCCAACTTAAGACTTTTCTCAGATAAATGGCTATTTTCTAAAAAAAATAAAAAAGTCGTTTTTTGAGATTTTTTTTCTTAAAAATGTTTTTCTTAAATATGCAGCTCTTCTCAAAAATAACGACTTACTGTTTTTTTCTCAAGAGATGAGTTTTTCTTTGAAAAATATGACTTCATTTGCAACCTTTTTTTTTTTTTTTTTATAAGATTGCAGATTTTTTTTTCTGGAAAATGTCTTGTAAAATTCCAAACTAAGACTTTTTTTCTCAAATGTCACACTTGTCAAAAGTTTTTTTGTTTTTTTTCAGATTTTTTTTTTTTCTGAAAAAAATATCTTAATTTCCAACCTTTTTCTTACAGCTTTTTACTTAAAAATGTATGTGTTCCCTCAAATATGACAGTATAATTTTTGTGAAAATGTACAACTTTTTTTAAACAAAACAAATACAACTTAATTTTAAAATTCAAATTTCAAATTTTCTTTTTGTCTTGTAACTTTTTTTCCAATGATACAACTCTTTTCTCCAAAATAAACTCATCGGAAAAAAATGGATGACTTTTTTTCTGCTAAGTTATGCAAGTTATTAAGAACTCTCATAAAATTATTTTTTTTTCTCACTAAAAATTTTGGATAGCAAATTGATTTATTTTAAGTAAAAAAAAGTAAAAAAAAAAAAAAAGTAACAAGTAAAATGAACATTAGTTTTCTGAATATTAAAGATGAAACTGAATTATTTTATTGTTAAAATGTTCTACTCATTTTACACTCCAAGTTTAACTTTTTTTTTTTTTTCTTATACCTCTTGCAAATGAGCTGTCAGAATTAAAAGTTGCCCTTGAACAGGAAAATTTGCCCACCCCTGGCTTACACTTTGCAACTCATCGCTTTAGTGGTGTTAAAATACGAACGTTCAGGTAAGCTGTTGGTGCATGTGTGTACGAGTGAGCGCGCGTGCGCGCGTGTGTGAAGCTGCTGATTCACGTGCCGGCACGCGTGCGTGCGAATGATTGGGAGCTCGGGCCCAAGGGGCACCATTGAAAACGGTAGGTGCCGCACGGCATGACGCTGATGAATGCACTGATTGGCCCACATGACCACGCGGTCCCCACTGCGACCTCTGATTGGACGGGGAGAACGTGATGACGGCCGCCACGCGCCCAATACCAAACGCTCAATCAAATGAAAGAACCGGAGGACTGAAATATCTAGAATGCGGTGCAAATGGCAGCAATCACAGAGTCAACATTCAAAGAGTTTTTGTCTTATGAACTGATGGCCTTATTTGAGTGTGCGACTTGTATGTAAAATGTAGTGAGAGAGTGTGCAAAATGGTAAGGATAGATTGATTATCGTCCGTGCGGATTACCGGTGCCGATATTTGGCATGTTGACAAATATCACAGTTTTTACTTGTCACAATGAATTTTCAAACATATTCAGACCATTTTTCACTGTCTGCAAAGATATTTGGAAACCTTTTACAAACCCTGACGAAAACCCCAATTAGCTACATCTGGATTTATTTAAATTTTCACTGTATAAAAAAATTGATGCTGAAATTGGGAACTCCCTACTCGTTTTATTTTTAAAAATAAAAAAATAAGAAATTATCTTGAAATAAAAGAAAAAATATATATATTTACAGTTGAAAACTTTAGGGAATTATTTTCTTACTTAGTTTTTAATTTAAGTCATTGATTCCCAGCCTGCCCTGCGATTGGCTGGCAACCAGTTCAGGGTGTACCCCGCCTACTGCCCACAGCCAGCTGAGATAGGCTCCAGCACCCCCCGCGACCCTTGTGAGGAATAAGCAGTCAAGAAAATGGTTGGATGGATGACTCCTTTAGAGGCTGCATCAAAGCCTTCTGTCTGCTCTAGCATTTAAAAAAAAAAAAAAAAAAAAAAAAAAGAGAGAAAAAGTATAAATACGTCTTTGGGACACTGATAATATTTAAAATAGAACATATTTATACATTTTTGGGAGCAAATGAGTTAACACATGCTGCTGACCCTGGAATCTCCCTTTCAATTTTTATTTTTAGACAGTTGTGATTCTTTGTTTAAAATTAAAATAAAAAAGGTTTTTCTGTTTTTTTATTCTAATGCATTTTTTTTAGTGCAAATGTATATTGTTTTTTTTTTGTTTGTTTTTTTAATTCTGCCGTTCATATTTTTTTTTCTTTTACTGCAAATGAATATTGTCTTTTTTCTTTTTTTTTTTTTTAATTCTGACACTAACATTTTTTCTAATGCTGTGAAAGTTGGTTAACTAATTAATTACAAAAAATTATTGCATTAATCATTGTATTACCACAGATTAATCACACTATTAATTTTGGTCGCAGATGATCTTCTTTAGCGGACAGTGGATGGTTACATTAAAGGTAGCTGTTGGAGTTTGAGCAATAAACATAACTACATGCATTAAAGTAAAGCATTTAATAAATGTATATATATTTGCCGTAGGTAATTTTTTCCCATTTTTACATTATGCAAATAATTAATTGATTAGAAAAAGGAGGATGAGCGTGTGCAGTGGATATAAATTTTTGAAGACGTCCTCATAACATTAAATGTCGAAAAAATTCACACATAACAGGTGCACTTCAAATTTAGCGGGCAAAATATGTTGGGGAAAAAGCCTTTTTAAGACGGTGATTAATCATGATTAATCAAAATTCTAAGATGTGATTAATCTGATTCAAAAATGTAATCGTTTGACAGCTCTAATTTTTCCTTTTACTGCAAATGAATATCGGCTTGAAATATGGGTTATTGGTCTCCTTGACTACTAATAATCAGAATCTACATCGGCCTTGAAAAAACCCATATCGGTCTATCTCTACAAAATGGTTTTTGGTTTTACCGAGTGCGGTTCCATCACTGTTGCGTAACGTCGCATAGTGGATCATCGTGTATTGTTTGGTAAAGTAGAACTTTTTATTTGAGGTTCCGGAACCCTCCTCACTCTATCTGCAACCGAACACAAAGCCGCGTCTGCGGTGACGTGAAGGTCGTCAAACGGCGCCGACGGAGCCTCGCTGAGGTTAGCCGGGGCGTAAAAGAAGCTTTTTGAGGAGCCCGCGGAGCCCAAATGACTTTCTTTGAGGGGGCGGGCCGAGTGTCTTTGAAAGATATACGGCGCGCGTGTCTGCGAGCGGGAGGAATTGAGGGGAAAAAGGCGAGCGCGAGGAGTTAAAGCGCAGGCAGGCGATAAAGCCGGTCGTCTCGCCTCCCTGTGATGTGGGGCGAGTGGCGGTATCTGCAAAGGCGCAGCGCTGCTCCACGTCTGCCCCGCGGGGCCTCGCCACTTTGGCCCCGGGGATGACAGCCCTGATGGCGAGCCCCGGACCTTTCCCCTCCTACGTATAAAACACTGCTATCTTTCTCCCCGGGAAAAAAAAACAAAACACACCACTTGTGAGTGATGGCTTGAAAATGCACGCATGGAAGAGAGGCAGCCAAAGTGGATTTTCAGCTCATTTCGCAAAGCATCAAGAAAGCGCCTTCCTTCTTGATTGGAAATTGAAAATTTAGACTGATTACTTTAGTCGGCAAATTGTGAAGAATTCTTCTAAAAAGAGGCTTCAAGCTGTTTATTGCCACGCCCAGTATGAAGTTTACTATAAAACTGACACGTGAAACAAAAGAGAAATCAACACCAAAATGTTATCATTTTGCAAAATGAAAATCTGCTAGCTTCATGCTAACATATATTGTCATTTTCCATAGACTGGCTAACAAAAATTAGCATAGCTGTTGCGGGAGTTTTAACCTTCAAACTATGATTTTTTTTTCTCTCTTTGCAAATGCTGATGGCAGCTTGTTCAATGTTTGTATGCACTATGAAAATGAAAAACGTAAAAAATATTTGACCAAAAAAAAACAAAACTGCGATTTTAACATACATGGAGCAGCAACGCGTACAACACTCTCCTCTGGCGCTTTGAATTGTCCCTAGGTGTTCTTGTGAGTGTTGGTTTGTCTTTGTGTGCCCTGCAATTGGCAGGCAACCAGTTCAGGGTTTCCCCCGCCTACTACCAGAGGCCAGCTGAGATAGGCTCCAGCGACCCTTGTGAGGAATAAGCGGTCAAGAAAATGGATGGATGGACATAATTTAAAAGGAAGACCTAATTGCATGAAATTATGGCAATTTTGTCATTTGTAGTAGGCTACTTATACCTTGAGATAAATCCAGGTTTCCGTATATGGTAGCGTTATGCACCTATGCCTACTGAATGAAAAATCTTATTTAGGAATTCCTATTCGCAACTATTATAAACTATTACTATGACTTATTTAACAGTAGTTGTGGAAGTGGTGGTACGACACTGAAGGTATGCAACTCAGAATTCAGTCTTGCCTGAACACTTTAAAACCGCCGAAAAATAATGGCTACAAAATCTGCGATACCGCGAACAAAAACCCGCTCACGGATTATCGAGCAGAAGTGCGTTGAGCTGCGCTAATCTGAAAGGAAAAATGCGCTTAAAGACGGCTGGGAATCGTCTGTGAATTCTTCCGAGGTCGAGCAGCGATGGCACGGGGGTGGGGGTCCTGGCACGTAATTGGCTTGTTTATCCTGATTAATTTCCCGTGCTTCCTCTAGAGGCCGCTTGTGTGGCTAATAATGCTCGTCGGCCGTGCGTTCTCCACATCAATCCTGGCAATCAGCGTCGTCAAGTGGTCAACGCGCTGACCTTTAAGCATGTACATGAAAGCGTGAGACCAAATGACACACATACTCGACGCTCGCACACAATAACCTTTAAAGAGTGCCTGCTGAGTAGGTGAGAGTGTGTGTGTGTGTGTGGGTGTGGGTGTGTGTGTGTGTGTGTGGGGGGGGGGGGGGGGGCGTGTGTGGTGTAAATATGCATGAGTAAGACTGCCCGCACAAATTCTTCACGGTCAGCAGGGCGAAAAGGCGCGGGAGCGAGGACGAGGTGCGTGCGCGCGCGCCGGCATGTTGTGCGCGCCCGGTGTGAGCGTTTTGCGCCGAGGGGTTGGCGGATCGTGAGTCATCGCTTGTGACACATCAAGCGTCGGCAAGCCGAGCCAGCTTTCCCCCCCCCCGCGAACACGTTTGTCTGTGGCGAGCGCACAGATGGACGGGCGCTTCGCCGGCCGCCGCGTTTGTGTCAAAATCGGCCTCTTGTCTTTTTCCTACCTCCTCTTCCTCCTCCTCGCTCCGGGACTCGCGCGCACACACGCACGCGGAAAAGCTCTTTGCTGACTCGGCCATATGCCCGCTTGAGGACGGGAACAGACGCCAAGGCGCAGAGAACCAGTCGGTACCAGTAAGGTACAACATGTCCTGTACCTCTTACTCATCCTGATCCCGGAGAGCTAATAAAAGTCGTACAGGCTTGATTCTTTTTTTTTCTTTTTTTCCCCCATATAATACGGCTTCACTGAAGAAAAATCGGATGAATCATATCACTTTTCACCATCGGGAAAATGCAGTCAGCTAAGCTAGAAGCTAGGTAGGGCTGTCACTATTGAATCTTTTTAAAATCAATTATTCCATTGACTAGTCGAGTCGGGGTTAATCCACTAAGATTGAACGCGAGTTGAATTCTTCTGTCCGTGCATTATTAAACATCAATAAAATTAGCCAACGCAAAACAGTCAGCAATCGCAATTAGTATTAGCGCACTAGCGATTACCATTTAAGGCATTCAAATGCAAAAACGTGTAAACACGTTTTTTAATACTTTGTCTTTTACACCCAAAAACGTGTTTGTTTGTTTTTTGTTTTTTTATACAAGAGCATACAGAAGGCTTTGATGCAGCTTCTGACTTGAAGAAGTGGCTTAAAGCAATGGTAGTTTGGTAGCTTGGTAGCTTAAAGCAACGGCGAGCAGGTGGCAGCAGAGTTACAACAAATTCTTTTTTTTGACAGTGTTTTCACCAGCAATGTGAATATGGATAAACTTATATTCTAATGCTAATTGTTACAAAACAAAAACAGATGCAAATATACGTTTTTTTCCTGATGAAAGAAGAGACTCTAATCTTTCTTTTGGTAGTTTCCATGTTTTTATAGCAATAGAACAGAATATTCTGTGGGCCTTGCGAAATCTGTCCAAATCTAGTAAAACAGCTGGGAATGAAGGGGGTTGCTTCAGTGAAAATGGCTGCGAGTGAATGAGTTAAGGTAAATAAACACGAACCATTGTTTAGTTCACACATACGTCATTATATCTACACGTGATAGTGTCTTAAAAATCACTTGCAGACGATGCTTCAAAAACAATCCATGAGTAAACGAGTGGAGCTGCCTGTTAGCTACAGTTAGCTCAAAACTACCTGTCCATCTACAAAAAACGTCCGTGTAGAAACATGGACGGCGGCGCAAACGTGGTCTTGAAGCAGACAATTTTAGTCAACCTATTTTTATAAAGTCGACTTATCTGACTGACGTGACGCTCTGTTAGCAACTTATTCCATTTTGCAGGAAGCAGAGCAGCTAAATGCTGATTCACCATGCTAGCTTTGAACTCTTGCTCCGCTAATTGACCCAAGTCTACGAACCGCAATCAGCCAAACCGTTCAGTGATTTAATTTTTTATTTTTAATTTTTTTTTTTAACTACTAAGACCAGCTGAACAATTTGTTACTGCTGAACTCAGCCGTCATCCAAATGTAGAGATGAAATGTCAACATCATTCTGTGCCAAACATCCACATATATATGTTAGTATAATCATCTAAGCCCTAAAGGGCGAAAAATACTCTGAGGTGACATCAAGCAAGTGAGTGAGCAGCGGCCGATGGGAGGTGCGAGGGCATTCCGGTGCTAAAAGGCCGAGTGTGGACTGGTGGCTAAGTGTGATTTTTCGCAACTTGAGGCTGTGAAAATAAAACTGCCAAGGCTGAGCGGTGCCCCCTGTGGTCCTTGGCACTGTTTGGCTAAGAAACTTTCTGGAATCGGCCCTTTGTTAAGACGAAATTCAAGTACATCTCATGTCCATTGTTGTAAAGTTATGACTTGCTTCTATAAATTTTCATCTTTATTGCTGCTGTATGAAACGGTGTAGACTGTTTTCGTAGCGCACCGATACAGTAGATCCTTTCCCCTCATTGAATACTGTATATACGACCAAATTTTTACGAATAGTTGAGTGGTCATTAGTAAGTAAATGACTTACTGTGTGTGTAATGTGCTCGTGTGCGTATTTGTTGGCACGTCAGTTTGCCCAAGAGTTTTATTTCGGCTAGAGCTAATGTCATCATTAACTCGTTCACTCCCAGCCATTTTGACAGAAGCACCCCCCTTTGCTCCCGGCTATTTTACTGGATTTTGACTGATTTTCCAAGGTCCACAGGATATTCTGTTCTATTGCTATGAAAAAAAATGAAACCTACTAAAAGAAAGATTAGTCTGTCCCTTCATCAGGGAAAAAAAAAGTAATTTGTATCTGTTTTGCAGCAATTAGCATTAGAATATAGCTTAATTTCATCATTACTCACAAACCTGATCTCTTATACTCTGCTGCCACCTACTGGCTGTTTTTTTTTGTTTTTGTTTTGTTTTGTTTTTTTAATATAACTACCATTGCTTTAAGCAACCTTTTCATGTCAGAAGCTGTATCAAAGCCTTGTGTATGATCTAGCAAAAAACTAAACAAAACAACGTGTAAATATGTTTTTGGGTTTGAATGAGTTAATGAGCCTTATGTGAAGGTTTTAATTATTGTATAACTGAATACATGGGTTCATGATTGCGTACATGCTCGATGCATGGAGTTGGTGTTTTATGATCCTGTTCGTTATAAGTCAGTTTTGTTTTTTTCGCAGATTTTCAATTTCCATTTCATGTAAGCTAACGTAATTCTCGTAAAATTTTACCATTTTGAGAATTAATATTTCCACGTCATTCTCATAGTGGTTACATTATTGTTGTAGTTTTGAAGTGCATAGCGTTAACTGTCATTGTGCTTACATCTATGGTAATTAATGTATAAGGAAAAAAAAAAAAGTATGTATGCTAGGGGTGTTAAAAAAATCGATTCGGCGATATATCGCGATACTACATCGCGCGATTCTCGAATCGATTCAATAATAGGCAAAATCGATTATTTTATTATTATTATTTTTTTATTATTATTTTTTTTTTTTTTAGGATTCACACCTTAAGCATGGAAGAATGTTATATGAACGGAACATTAAGCCTTAATATTTTATTTTAATGCTGTTTAAACATGAAACAGATTACAACCTCTATAAGACTGAAATTTCAGATAAATAAATACATTTTCATATAAATCTTACACTCTACAAGCTTACTGATTAGTATTTTCTAAATTTGAATGAAAAAAAATCGCAACAATCGACTTATAAATTCGTGTCGGGATTAATCGGTATCGAATCGAATCGTGACCTGTGAATCGTGATACGAATCGAATCGTCAGGTACGAGGCAATTCACACCCCTAATGTATGCTAGCTTGAACTATTGCTGAGCCTCTTGTTTGTGTTGAATAAACTGAACCCAGTTGTTAATGTAACATGGGTTCAAGATTGCGTACATGTTAGACGCATGCTTTATGGTCCTCTTCGTATAATTTGCTTTGTTGTTGGCCATCAGGTTTTTACGTCAGAGTTCAACGTTTTTTTGTTGTTGTTTTTTTTTTAACTATGAGAGCGCCATTCTCCTAACAGTTGCAATAGTGCTATAGTATCATTTTTTAAATACAAGCGCACAGTATTAACTGGCGACATTCCCACCCGGTTATTAACGTATGAAGTCATCAGAGCTACCTTCCCCATTTTGAGCCGCCTGTAGATAGACGCCAGCCTTTGTGGCGCCTGTTAGCGGGCAAAAACAAAAAAAACAACAAAAAAAAAACAAGAAAAGCGTAGCGAAGCGATGGCGAGCTCAGATACGAGCGCAGATGCAGCCAGCAAAAAAAAAAAAAAAACGAGAGAAGGTCGGAGACACAAAGGGAGACAGGAAGTGAGATAAGACTGCAGAGATTCTCTCTCCTTGGACGCGGTCGGGATTCATCAGCGATGCAGATACCTCACCCAAGCTGCTGACGCACACACACACTCACACACACGCTCCTATTGTCTTTCACAGTATTTTTTTTATAGCCTCATTGCAGGGTTTCCACTCGTTCTCACATCCACTCACTTATGTGTCACCGTGGAGTTTTTTTTTTTTTTTTTTTTTTCCACATTCATTTCACTGCGTCCACACGCTCATAACAACGCCGCACTTAAGCCTTTTGCAATTGGCGATTCACTCCACTGCCCCATCTGGCATTTCAAGTTCATTTCTTTGCTGTTTGCCAACACACACGCGCACACACAACAAAAACTCAATTATTTTTGGCGCTTGTCTGGCATTAACACAACAACTGAAATAGCCACGGCGTCCATTAAAGAGCCATTTCCCCCCCCCCCGCACGGAAAGAGGTTGCTTATTATTTGCGAACAAGACGGCTTCATCAAGTGCGTGCGTCGTACAAAAGCATATAGCATCCGGGGCTGGTGTATGTGTGTGCGTGTGCGCGCATGTGTGACTAAAAAGGATGAAAGTAGCTGTGATCTTATCCCGCTTTAAGACAAACACATTGTTCCGCCCGCAGACATTGTCATGGAAACAAGCCGGTTTCCCAGGGTGCCGACGGGGATGAGGCCAAAGCGCCGCGCCGCAGCCAAGCAGGAGATGAACGCAGATAAAGGAACACCCCCAAAAAAATACAAAATGGGACAAGAACTAAAAGATTTAATATGGCGTAAATGCATCAGAAGAAGCCAACCTTGAAATGCGCAAAAGGCTTCAAAGCACTTTCTGGTATTTCTCGGCTGATTCATGTGCCCGCTGCTATTTTATTCATTTGGTCAACTGTGAGCTACAGCCGAGAAGCGACGGTTAACTCGCGAGTCAATACGTCTTTTCTTATTGTTTGTTAACAATAGGCGGCACGGGAGGGGGCAATGAGCGAGTGATGCAGACTTGAACTGAAAAGGATGACAAGAACTTGTTGATCAACCACGATTTTTAAATTTGCATTTTAAGAATAAAACTAGGTTAAACCTCTATAGGGGGCACTCCAGATCCATTTTTTGTAATCATGGATGACAACTGTAACATATTACATTTTATGCCAGGCCTTATGTTTCTGCAAAGTTTGTTGAATTATTTTTTAAGTTTAAACCCTCAAAAATGTGATTTATTTCGGAGAAGAATAATAACAATTCTTACAAAAACAATAGGGACCTCGTGGAGCCTTAGAAGTACATCTTTGCTCGCACTTGTAAAAATGCAACAATCTGTAAGCTCGCTTGTTTATATCTACCAGACTCTACACTCTTCTTTGTCCCTTATCTATGTACTTCTTTGACATAGTGCCCCTAGTGTTCACAGTGCGACATCACATAATTTAAATGCCTTGTTAAGTCAAGTCATCTTTATTTATATAGCGCTTTCAAACAGCCTGAGCTGTCACAAAGCGCTTTACAGAGTAGCTACTTAATAATTACTACTACTACTACTACTGTTTCTACTATTACTACTACTACTACTATTACTAGTGATTGACTCTTTTTACTACCACACGTTATCAAAAAACAGTGCCAGACAATTTTTGAGCATTTTAACTCATATTAACTCATATTTGAAGGCAAACTGAATATTGTGTGCTTTTACTACATATACTATGTGGGTACCAAATGAAAGATCGTATTCCATTCTTTCATTAGAAAAAAAGTATGTTCTACCTTATTTCGTTCTTTCGTAATCACCATTTGAAAATGGTTAATTTGAGTGACATTGAGCGAAAATTGAAAAGATAAGGAGAAAACGAGCTTTTTGTGAAAAGATACATTTTCTTCACAACCATGACTTTGACATTATTTTTTGTTTATTAAGAGTCTGTGAATTAATTTTAATGTGACAGAGGCTTCGATCATTCACGTCATCCTTGAAAACGTTCGATTTTGTCCGATTTCATCAGATTTGTTTAATTGTAATTTCATACACCGGCAGCCCATTGAAAAGACAAACCCTGCTGCCATCTGCTGGCCATAGTTAGTGTTTTTGATTCCACAACCCATTGACCAGGCAGCGCTGCACTTAGACGTTGCACTTTCCATTGAATTAAAAAAACAAAACAAAAAAAAACGTAGTTGACGTCATTTAACGTTTATGGCGGCATACATCACGATTTTACTAATCGTTATTAAACGTTTTTGACGGTCAAAGAGTTAATAGTTAATTACTTTGTAATTTTCACATAATTTATCTTTCTATTTCCTTCATTAGCATTCAGCATAGCATTCAACTATTAGCATTCAGTTTTCAGCATTACCACGCAATTTCGGGAAATTGCACTTAGTCAAGTTACTATAGCATTTTATTCTCCTCACTTTTTTAGCATCAATCAACTGCCACATAATATTTTCGATTTACAATGTAGGGAAAGTGTGAAATGTATACCAATTTCAAGAAAAGGTTGTTTTGAAAACTCTTTTGTAAAAGTAAAACTCATTTTCATCAAAATTGCAATGCGTAATGACATTATCAAGTATCTGTATCCAGTAGTCAAAGTACTCAGTGAAATATGGTGTATCTTTAAGTCAAATCTGTGGCCATCACCCCTCGAGCACTTTACCCAAATGACAAGTGAGGGTTTGTTCAGTAACGGTGCCGTCGGCGGCAGAAGTACACGTGATGTCGTCGTGAAACGGTCTTTACGACGCCAAATGCATGACGTATCAAAACAAGTCAGCCTTGAAATTCACAACAAGCTCCAAACCACTTTCTTGTTTTTCTCAACTGATTGTTGCTGCCTCTTTTAAAAATTTCATTTGGTCACCGCAATCAAGGACCCACCATTACCCAGTGAATCGATACCGACTCCTGACGGCGGCCATTTTAATCAGCGCTAATCAGCGCTACTCACTTCCATCGCCCGCCGACAAAACCGAGTCACCTTGGCCATGACAACAAAAAGTGGAAATTAGTCACTTAATGGCCGGTTGGGGCCGCTTGGCTGATGAATAGTTTGTCTTGTAGCATTCAGCCATCATCAACTGTTGAATGCTGTGCTTTTACTTCTGAGTTTTGTGGCTTTTTTTTTTTTTTTTTAAACGCACATTGCTACTAGCTAACTTATCTATGGCGTTTCCTATTATAGCATTAAGCATTAAGCTACCAGACCTTAAGGCAGAGTTGTATGGTTGCTTTAATGTGTAGTTACTTGATTTATGTTTAGTTTAATTAAGCTTCAAATAGGAGTGGCATTAAATCTTGAAGGACCTTTTTTGAAGGCTTTCTGTTTTTTTTTTTGTTTTTTGTTTTTTTTCTAATGGAGACGTAATAAAAGTATGTAAACGGTCATTATTAGCGCAAGTATGCTATCTTAAAATATTGATAATTTATAATAGTTTTATCCATGAATAACAGTTAAACCCCTTTTAATTTTTTTTACTCATATATTATACAGTATGCTATTAACTCATTCAATCCCAAAACCATGTAAACACGTTTTTTAATACTTTGCCCTTCACTCCCAAAAACGTGTTTACACGTTTTTCACATTTGTCTTTTTTATGCAAGAGCATACAGAAGGCTTTGATGCAGCTTCTGACATGGAGAGGTGGCTTAAAGCAATGGTAGTTATTTAAAAAAAACGGCCAGCAGGTGGCAGCAGAGTACAAGAGATCAACCAGGACCTTGTTGCAACCAGCTCTTTTTGGCACTGTTTTCACCAGGAATGTACTATTGATTAAACTTGGCTATATTCTAATACTAATTGCTACAAAACGGAAACAGATACAAATATTTATATTTTTTCACGAAAGAAGAGACTAATCTTTCTTTTGGTAGGTTCCATGTTTTTATAGCAATAGAACACAATATTCTGTGGGCCTTGCAAAATCAGTGAAAATCCAGTAAAACCGTGGGGAACAAAGGGGGTTGCTTCAGTGAAAAGGGCTGAGAGTGAATGAGTTAATTTTGCTAACATTTCCCATTATTTGGTAGCATTAAGCTAGCAGATTTTAAGGCAAAGTTATGTGTAATTTTTGCTTTTGTTCAAAACAGGAGTGGCATTAAACATTTTTATTTATTTTTTAAAATGAACGTAAACATTCATTATTCGGACCAGCATGCTGTCTTAAAATATCGGCAGTTAAGGTTTTTTTATGAATGACAGTTTTAAAAATCTGTTTTTTTTTTGTTTTTTTTGCCAGCATATAAAAGCTTTCACCATAAAGCAATTCGTCAACAACCAATCTGTCAGCGTCATGGCGACAAGCAATATCCGCCCGCACGGCGCAACGCGCTAGCCGCCGTCCTTCTCACAGAGCAGCTGCCAGTGAGTGACTTCTGACAGCGTCGATCTTTATTTATTTCTTCGTTTTTTTTGTTTGTTTGTTTTTTGTTTGTTTTTTAACAGTTGAACTGCAACGCATACATTTGCATACATTTGCAAGCCTTTGCTCGTTTATCTGTTTGCGCTAGTTAAGCGCGTAGTTAATCCACCTGCCGGTTATTAAAGAAGGGGCGCCTTCGCCAGTGTGTGTTTGTGCGTGCGTGTTTGTGTGCTGGCAGCTGATAGCAGAACTGCATCGTGGGCTAAAAACGAGCAGCGGGGTGGTGGGGTAGAGGGGGTGGGGGGGAATTGCAGCGTGCTATCTCCAGAATGACAGGGGCGCTATGATTGAAGCTCGCCACACTGGGATTTACTGTAGATGGAGCAGCGTTTTTTTCTTTTTTTTCCCCTCCCTCCTTCCTTCACCTCTTCTTCCATCCTTCCTTCCTTTTCCCTCTCTTTGGTTTGCCGTCCCCATCTTGTCTTATTAAACACCCCCTCCCCGCACACACCTCACCGCCATCAGGTGCGGCGTAACGTGCGCTCCCCTGATGTTCGCCCAGCCGCCTCCTTCCGCCATTTTGATTCAGTACAGCTGTCCATGATCATGTGCGCCTCACTCAATCACCCCCACCGCCCACCCAAAAAAACAAAAACAAAACAAAAAAAAACACTAATGCCCGGTTGTCGTAGAAATGGGTAGAAATTAGAATGAGACAAAGACATACGCGAAAGAAAGCGGCCGAGTTGGTCACCTCAACAAGTTCAGGAATGACTGAGGTGTGCAAAGGTGGTGAATTTTTGGCAAATTTCTTTGGGATGTTAAACTAAACAATTTTGCAAAAAACAATCTGAAATCTGAAAAATTGTGATTATTTTATTTATATATATATATATATATATATATATATATATATATATATATATATATATATATATATATATGCATATATATATATGCATATAATGCCAAATTATCTGCTTCCTCACATTCTACAGTACTGTAATATGCATGCCTATCTGTGACTGAATGCGCGTGACTTCAAAAGGCAGGGGGCATGGAAAGTCAGCATCACTGTAGGTAAGAGGCGGAGCCTGGTGAGGTGGCGTGTGATGTCATCAAGTCTGTGTGAGTGACTGAGCGTGAGCTGTGGCTGACAGCAGCATGTGCGTGCGTGTGCACTTTTATGTTTACTGTTCACTCTACCGCTTTAAAAAAGGCGATTTGCTAGCTCTCTTTTCTCACATGCATGTCAATAATAGTGAGAAAAAACATGACAAACAATTGGTTAAAAAATCTGAGGGGCGCCAACGGCTTCGTGGGGAAAGTGTATATGGTTTGATTTCCTCCTCTTGAGCGTCTTTTCAATTTATTTTTAGTGCAGCTGTCCATGATAATGTGCGCTTCACTCAATCAGACGGTCTTTGTCTCCCGCTCTCCACAAGGAGAAAAAAAAAAAAAAAAAAAAAACAAAACACACTATCCAGTTGCCGTGGAAACGGTGAGAAATTAGCAGGCGGAAAAGACATACGAGGCAGAAAGCGGCAACTTACTAAGGTCGTTAATTTCCGGGATGCTCGTTTGTGGTTTGATTTACGCTGATGAATTCAGAGATTTGTCCCTATAGTTGCGTTCGACGTGTTTGAAGATTTCCGTTTGTTTTTTTGGGTGGCTATAAACGTCCTATGATGCACGTTTTGAACCTGGCATTAGTTGCTGTGCCCTGACTACATAAGAAATATGGTGCGTTATATTGACAAGACATAATGTATTTATTATTTTCACTTAACAAGGACTTTAAGTGACTTTATTATTCTGAAAATGCAATTGTTTGTTTTCCCTTGAATTTATTATTGTGTGTAAATGCCAAAAAAAAATGACTTTCATGCCTTAATAGTGTTTATGTGAAGTGGTAGTACACATGCATGCAGATTGTGCTTGTGTGTCAGCTAATCCTATTGACGTGCCTCATGTTTATGTTGAATAACGGGAACTATTTTGGGGGGCAAAAAATCGGTTTGATTTTGACACTGATTAAAACTAAAATTGGCATACAGATTCAAAAATTGTATTCATGTTTTTGCTAGCATGTCAAGTTTTTTCGCCACAGTTTATCCTTCCACTGATGAGCTGTAGTAAGACTGTAGTAAGAAGTGCTGATTACGATTGGACTCATCTACAGTAATGGGGCAACATTTGGCTTTACGCTTTTTTTTTTTTTTTTTTTCAAAGCTTGTAACTGTTCCATCATAGTGGTTTATTCATATACATATACGTTCCTTTCATAATTTAAGAAAACAGGCATTCTAAAGATAAAAAAATTTGATGTGATTTTACATAAAAAACTGAGATCACTTTTGGATTCTGCAGCCTAAATTAGTTCAAAACTAACGACACTAAAAACTGTCAGTGCTAACTTAATAAAAATTGCGAACTTAATTTCACGTGGGTTCACCATTGTGTTGATGCTTTGTGATCCTCTCTCTTTTAAGAGCTTTTCTGCCTTCTTGTGGCAACTATTTGCAATTATATGTGTAAGCTTGATTTATTTATTTATATGTGTAAGCTTTATTTATTGTGGATTTTTACATTTCCTATCCGCAGACAGCGCTTGTTCAGAAATCATTTTATGTTGCTGCATCTTTCTACTTATCCCATCAGGGGTCGATGTACAGTATGAGATTATGTACATTTTCCATCAGCCTCACTATTTTCCTTTCATGGCGAATCCTCGAACTCTTGATCAAACTTCCTCCCTTCACTGGGATGGCGGATGTAAAACGGCAATTTAGCTTGGCCCATCTGTCCGCGACGCGCTTGTGATTGGAGCTCATTTGGGAAAACTCCTCTGTAGGAGTTGGTCAAAGCTCTGGAAGTGGTTCAAAATGGCTGCTTCCAACCCAAATGGCCAACTTCCTGTTGAATTTGGCGCATGGGTCTTTGAGGCTTTTTAGCGTGTCCACTTGCGACGGACGTGCCCACCCGATTTGGCGTCGATTGCGGTGTTGAGAGGCTGATTTTTTATTTTTTTTGGTAACTTTTCTGCCATTCCTTTATAAGGCAGCATTTCCCTCCTGTGTGTTGTGTGTCTTAACGTGTTCACACCGAGCTAATACTGACTCACTCTATTAATCTGAGATGATCCACTCACAGTGAGCGCGTCAGGTGTGCCAAGTGAGCGAGTGTGTGTGTGTACACGTATGCCTTTCCATATGCTGCTTACGCGCTCTGATGTGAGGATTTGCAACAGGAAGAGAAAGTGTGAGCGTTTCGGGGTCAGCGAGCGCGGGGATGGCTTTCCGCGTGCGTAAATTAGCTGCGAGAACGGAGAGGCGCGCCACGCACGCAAACTTAACGACACCCGCGTAAATTACAGGCAGGATGCCGCTCGGAAACTCGTCTTCATTGTGAGGGTGTGTTGATGTAACTCTGTTTTTGTGGGTGCGTGTCAAGAAAGCCAAGCCACCAATATTAATACAACACCATGCACGTGGAAAAACTTGTCTTGTGGAAATTAAAATTATTATTATTATTTTTTTTATCATTATTGCGATTGCGATTTAATATGCGATTACTTTTTCAATGTCTTCTTTGCATGTATTTTTTTTAATAAATAGAAGCAATAAATTCATCTTCCTGCTTATCTGGATGTCAGTTTTCTTTTGGAACTTTGAAAAACCGATGTAATGTTTCCCAATGAAACAAATGAAAATGCAGGACGACTAATATTTACCTTATTTTGATCATTGTGTGGTTAAAAGTTTAATACTATGCTATTGCATAGAAATGTGTTTAAGTTAAATTGTGTTAAAGTTGCATATTGGGATATTTTTGTTTCGTACAATTTGTATTATGTTTATATATCTGTGTAAAATGTGTTTTATTTTCATAAATTTTCATTTTTTCTTCTACAATCTTTATGAAACTTAAATTACTAAAAACTAAAAACAAAAAAACTAAAACTTTCTACAAGGAGTTAATTTTAAAAAATGTATAAACTGATTTTTTTTTGTTTTGAGTTTTTCTACAAGAATAGATACTTGAAAAATTTAATTGTATTTTTTTTTTCTTCAGCATCTTTGCTCAAAAGAAGCAATAATGTTTAATGATCTTTTGTATTTTTTGAATATTTGATATATAATATTTAATCATTTTCAACATATTTGCTTTCTATGGAAGCGTATTGCATTCACTTGGAAAAAAAAAAAATCCTGATTTTTCTGGCTAATTTTTTTGGGGAGCTTTGTTTTTTGAGTAACATTTTTTCTGTTTTTCTGAATATTTTTTTTCTGTTTTACTGAATATTTTTTTCTGTCATAAAAAAAAAAAAAAAATCTGAAAAACAGAAAAAAAATTACTCCGAAAAACAGGGGGAAAAAAAATATTCAAAAAAACAAACAAGAAAAAAATATCCCAAAAAACAGAGCACCAACTTCTGTTTTTCAGAGTATTTTTTTTTGGGACCTCTGAACTCCAAATGACTTGGTGCAGACCTGTATATATGACTGGATAGCCGATAGCCCGTACACGCCAGTGCAAGCCGTTGAAGTCACAGGGCAGCCATCTTGTTACGCCCATGTCACAAGCAGACTGCTATATAAACTATACGGTATACGTACAGATGAGACATATGCAGCTCGTTGGCAGTTACTATAAGGCCAGAGGCGGGGTGGGGTGTTTGTGCCGGGGTGGTCACTAAGATGGCCGCCCTTGGAGTTCAGAGGTCAAAAAAAAAAATACTCCGAAAAACAGAGCAGCGCCTTCTGTTTTTCGGAGAAATGTTTTTTTCTGTTTTTTGGAATAATTGTTTTTTTCTGTTTTTTGGAATAATTTTTTTTTCTGTTTTTTGGAATAATGTTTTTCCCCCTGTTTTTCGGAGTAATTTTTTTCCCCCCTGTTTTTCGGAGTAATATTTTTGCTTTGTTTTTCGGAATATTTTTTTTTCTGTTTTTTGGAATTTTTTTGGGACGTAAAAAAAATATTTAGAAAAAAAAAAAATACTCAATAAAACAAAGCTCCCAAAAACATTAGTCAGAAATTCAAGTGAATGCAATACGCTTCCGTGGCTTTCTTTTGTATTTCATAACAACTCTAGCAAGTACAATTTATGAGGATGAAATAACAGTGAACTCGCTGAGCAAATCACAGTTGCCTCTTTTGGCTACCATAGTTTGTGGTTATTGCTTGCCCAAAATGGCCGCCACCTCCCATAATGCAGTGCAACTATTGCATTACATTGTGGGAGGTGGCCACCATTTTATGCAAACAATTAACAAAAATATCTGAAGCAGGGAGCCAATGACGATTACGAGGCACAAACCAAATTGTGAGTAAATCGGGTTGTTGGTAAACGCAGGTTAGTCTGTACAGTGATGAGAAAATGGAGACTTGAATCAATCGCAGCCCCACTTCTTCGTAAAGATGTCATCAACACATAAAGAAACTATTCTTAACCACATACAATAATCAATTAAAAGTGTCAATCAGGAGCCACACGTCGCGACTTGCAGCCACCATGTTGCTTCTCCACATTGATACGTCATCTTTTTCTTCTTCTTCACACAAACAGAAGACAATTTGCCATAATTGCTCTTTGAATTGTGACATATTCTCCCTGCCCCTCACCTCCTCCTCCTCCTCCTCCTCCTGTTCATTATTCCGTCCGTTCTCCCCACTGGAGTGCGGCCCCATTTGCCATTTCCATTCGGGTGCTCGTCTCCGGCTCAGCCGTAGCAAGCTATTACACTTCACTCTATTCATTACGCCGCCGCTGACTCTCCGCTCGTCCTACCCCGGCCCGACCCGTCGCAAGATGGCTGCTCTGCCGGAGGCGCGGGAAAACACGTCGCCCTCGCTCGCGTATGTGACGTTCGATACCCGGCGCCGTGACTTTTCACGCAGATGTGCGTGCGTGCGTGCATGTGTGCGCGCGAGTGTAGATAAGAGGCCCGAGAGTTTAAGGATGATGGATTGCCAAACCTTGGGCTAATGTCCTTGGGGGTCACCGATGGCATGCCAGGCAAGCTGCCATTGGTCGCCTCCTCGCAGTGGGGAATTCTAATTGGCCGCTCGTGCTGCTCTTGGTCGCCGTTCTCCATCTTTGCTGCGTTTATTGAGCGGCAACCAAGTCTCACATTAACTTTTAACACATACACTTCATTTCTTCCTTTGGATGATGATGATTGTTTTCTGTTGAGATTTGTTGAAAATGTTGATTTGATGAAAATGTCATACTCATAAAAATCTCATTTTATTATTTTTATTTTTGTTTTTTAAAGTTTTTGTTTCGAACAATTTGAATTTTTTTATATATCTATTTAAAATGTATGTTTGAATTAGGAGAGCTTTGTTTTCATGAATTGGGATTTTTTTTTCTTCAATCTTTATAAAACTAAATTGTAGTTAAAGGGATACTTAACTTATTTATTAGCCCATTATAGCACTAAAATATTAATATTTTGTCTATGATTTATTTGATACTTGCATTATTTTTCAGTCAACAGCAAGTTGCAAAATAGTTTTTAAAGGTACTATTTGTACATGAAAAAAAATGAAAATATCAAATTTATTATAGGCAAAATATTCATGTTTGACTGCCAAAAATGGCTAAATAAGTAAAGTATCCCGTTAAAAATGTACTGGATTTTTTTTTTCTCTTTACTTTTGTTAGAAGAGAAATATATTTGTATTTTCAATTGGATTTTTTTAATCACTTTACTTTAACTCATAATTTTAAAAAAATCACAATTTTTGAAAAAAAAACAACTTTTTGATAGGATTTTTTGCCATCATTTTTTTAAATTTAGTTTTCAATATTTTTACTAGGGATTTTGATCTTACATTCTATACAAAAAACAATCCATTTTCTAAATATTTATTTTTAGGTATTTGAAGTTTGGGGGTTGTTTAAAAAAAGGTATAATTTCTATATTTTTTTTCAATACTTTTAATGTGGCAGCATCTCAAATATTTCTACAAAGAGCTAATTAAAAAAAAAAATAGAAACTGTTTTTTTTTTACTTGAATAGACAATTGAAAATGTAATTGGAGTTTTCCTTAAGTTTTTGCTCAAAAGAAGTTATAATGTTTCATATGATGTTTTGTATTTTACGACTATTTGTTGAAAAAATTAGTTTTTTCAAAATATTTTTCTTTTGTATTTCATAAATATTTTTTGGAAAAAAAAAAGTTCAAATATTTTCAAAAATAGAATGTTTTTCTTATAAATGCTACGCTGTCAAACGCCTCATCAGACTTAATGTCGCCGTTGTCGTTGCTGGCGTCCCGCTTGACGTAAGCTGCAAACCCACACGCGTGATCAAAGCTTGTTTACGCGGCGTGCTACGCCACAATTAGTGCCATAGCAGGAAATGTTTGCGTGCGTGTTTTAATATTCGTCAGTACGGATTTGCTTGACAATAACAAACATTGGGAGCTTCTTAAAGAACATTTTGCCAGCTTTCTTTCCCTCGGCTGGTTGTGATCAACACCCACCATTTTGTCATGTCGGAGCAGAACGCGTGGGGGGAAGGCGACGGGGCCCAGGAAATCTTCTAATCACCATCATTATCTTGTCTTATTCAGTTCCTCCTCTCGTTTTTCTTTTTACATTATTTTTATATAGTACAAATTAGCACTCATCGAGCAAGTCGCCCATCTTTTAACCTGCTGCCTGAACAAATCCAAAACAGGATGCATTTTGGCTGCTAGCGAATAGTTCTCCCCCCCCCCCCCCCCCCAAAAAAAAGAGGCTTATTGCGCCGACGCTGTTGCAAACAAACAAACCTAACACGGACGAATGGACGCTGCAATTAATTCTGTTCTTGCAGAATTACTCACCGTTTCCTTGTTTAATGTTGAACAACGAGAGGCGCTTCGTGCATTTGTAGCTGGTAAAATGCTTGTGGGGTTTTTTTTCCCCCCTTCGACATGAACGAAGACGACATTTTCATCCCTGGCCGCGATTGGTCAAAACAAAGGTGCGTAATGCCGCATCGGCCAATCAGCTTGAAGTATTGTACAAAATGTCCCGCCTTTCCCGAGCAAATTACCCTGGAGCCGTCCCAGATTGATATTGTGGAGAACTCCCTTGAGAATATCAATCTGGCTATTGTCAGATTACTAGCTTAATGCTAACGCATAATGGCAAATGCCATTGATGGGATAACAAAGTTAGCATTGGTGTTGCAGCAGTTTACTCACTTTTAGCAACAAATATTTGAACATAAATAGTGCAGCAACAAAATCATGTAGGCGGATAAATATAACAATACTGGCATATATTCTTTATCCACTGTCAAAAAAACTATACTGCAGCTTAGCTATTGGTGCTCTTCTTTATATTTCTTCATCAAATCTAAAATTAGAAACTTGTGAATAAGTATCATAGCGATGCTGAGTACTCGTTGTGTTGCTGTTGTTGTAGCTCGCGAGGAGTACGTGGCCACCTTCAAGGGCTCCGAGTTCTTCTGCTACGACCTGTCGCCCAACCCCATCCAGTCCAGCAGCGACGAGATCACGCTGTCCTTCAAGACGCTGCAGCGCAACGGGCTGATGCTGCACACGGGCAAGTCGGCCGACTACGTCAACCTGGCGCTGAAGAACGGCGCCGTGTCGCTGGTCATCAACCTGGGCTCGGGCGCCTTCGAGGCCCTGGTGGAGCCCGTCAACGGCAAGTTCAACGACAACGCCTGGCACGACGTCAAGGTCACCCGCAACCTCAGACAGGTAAACGCGCAGCCGACACCCTGCACGCGGTTTATGAATGACGCTAAACTCGAGCGCTCAGACGGTGCTGACCTGGGCTGTCGCTGAACTGATTGAGAATTTTTGTCAGTTGTGTGGAATTGGTTGTTCATCAACAATTGGCATGAGGTTTGTCAGGTTAAGTGCAGCTACAATACTTTTTTTTTTTTTTTTTTTTAGTTAAGGAAATTAGTCAAGAAAATAATGTTGAAAAATACATTAAAAAATACAATACAAAAAGTTCAGTAAAAAAAATTGAGGGTTGAATGGTCGTCATCATCACTTGCACTGACTTTACTGCTTTTAGTTAAGTGACATTTTTTTTTTGTATAAACTGTTACCAATATAATTCTCAGTTTCAAATACAAACATTGTCAAATATTTATATAATTTGTAAAATATTTTATTTAATCTATATAATACAAAATATTTAAAATGAATGGGATATTTAGAATGAATGGGATTTTGTTTGTTAAATTTTGGATATTTTTTTTTGATTGTTTTAAAATTCTGCTTTGTTTTAGAAGCAGATTTAAAAAATAGTGGTTTCAAAATTGTAATTTCTAACAGTTTTTTCTTTTATTAAACTATATATCATACTTGAATATGTTTTTAATTTATTTCTATATATATATATATATATATATATATATATATTATTTTATTTTTTAACAAATATTGTTCTTTTCTAAGTTTTTTCTTTTATTAAACTATATGTAGTACTTGAATGTTTTTAATTTATATATAGTTTTAACAAATATTGTTCTTTTGTTTAATGAAAATAATAAAAACCTTTTTTTAATTATTTAAATTTTTCATTACAAATTTTAACCATCCATCCAAAATTTTAAATATTTTTTACATTATTTAAATTTTTCATTACAAATTTTAACCATCCATCCAAAATTTTAGATATTTTTTACATTGAGTTTTTTTCTCCACTTAAAAAAAAATGAAATCTTTTCATATATTTAATTTAATATATGTAATTTATTTTAGTTATTAGGACTTTTTAAATTGTGTTCATTTGTCTTAATATTTGATTTTAATTTTATAATTAAAAATTTAATTCTAGTGTGTGATGTACTGTAAATACAATAAATCCCCGTCAACCAGCACCATGCAAAAACACAACATAATGCAAGAAATAATATGACAAGTAATTTGAAAATAACTAAATAAAAATAAAAAGTAGCCATGGCATATAGTCTAAAGTGCACTTTGGGGCGTGTTATGCCTTCTCATCAATATTGAATGGCAGCGTTCATGAAATAATCCCAAACCGTCACTGATGTATTTTTTTTTTCTCATGCCAACATGAAAGATTGCATTTCCCTGCACTGTGTATTTGACTTTGGAGCAGCACAGTGAGTGAGTGCTGCCTGCTGCCGAGAACTCGGCAGTCCGACAAGGTAACTAACAAAACTAACTGACTAAGAGAAACTAACGCTCATGTGGGAGCGCCGCTAAGTCGTGTGTGCTCCACACCGTCTTGTTAGTTTGCAGCCGTCCAGCAGCTCTCGCAGGTGAGTACTTCTTCTCATCCAACCCAGCGAGTGAGTGACAACTTGCTCACTCTTACTACTACTTGCGTCTGACTACTAACTTGTTACTAACCTGCCAGCGGAACTAACTAACACCATCCATGGAATGATTCATACTACTAACCTAACCTGTGCCCTTCTCCTAGTGAAAAGTACTCCTCAGCCTCCTCGGAGGGCCTTCTTTTTTGAGCTTTTTCCTTCTTTTTTATTTTTTTATTTTTTCAATTCCTTCTGTTGACAGTTTTTGATTTGCTTTCCTTTCTTCCCCCCTCTCCTACAAAGCACTCAGGCATTGGACACGCTATGGTAAACAAACTCCATTGTTCGGTAGATATACCATTCTAATTGTTTCTTAGTTTGGCTTTTGCCCCCCGTGTCTTATTTCCTTTTTACTACAACAAAAAGAGTAAGCAATAAAAAGGATAAGTGCGGTTGTTAATTTTTTTTAAAGCTTAAAAAAAAACAAAAAAAACAATCTCTTCCTCACCCGGCCCTCGCTCCCCTCTCTTGTTGCCAAACTTTTTTTTTCTTTATTACCCCTTTCTCTTCCCTTGTTTTTCCCGCCTCATGACCTGCGATTGGCTCATGCCTCACCTGCATGCCAGCGCCACACCTCCTCTTTTGCATGCACAAAAAACTGACTCCCCACCTTGCTTATTGTTTTACGGCCCGAGCACTAAGTGGCGCAAAGACCCTCCTGGAATACTTAGCTTTAATTTTATACTTCAGAATTCTCAACATGCCCGAGATTTCGTTAGTTTTCACAAGCATTCTGTAAATTTAAGTAGTTTGAGGTCTCCCCTTGCAGAGTCTTCCCCTGGAAAGTTTAGGGGGTTTACAGATATATACATAACAGGAAACACTCAAAAAAGTCTCAGGGACTCATGACTAAAATTGAACAGGAGGTCGGCCATTTTCTCAGACTTTTTGAGCAAATTCCACGGTTTGTGCTTTGAGGAGCGCCTACAAGGGAATTGCCCAAACAAGCCCCAATCACAATTGGTTACAGGTATCCTAGATAGAGAATCGATTCATTCACATAGCTAAAATTGCAGAGGAAGTTGACCATATTTTCAAGGCAGCCATTTTGGGCAAATTCCAGAGGTTGTGTCTTGACAAACTTCTACTATGCAATTTGCCTAAATGAGCCCTAATCCCAATTGAAAGCAAGTATCTTTGACTAATTGGTCACCAGGTGTCATGGCCAAAATCGAACAGGAAGTCGGCCATTTTTTATTAAGGCAATTTGTAGTTTGACAAACTGCTCTAAGAGATTCCTCCAAATTATTCCCCATCTGAAGCAGATACCTGTATTGCGGGCGTCCTAATTTCTCACTCAGTAGCGCCCCCTTGAAAGTTAGGAAAAAATTCTGCCCCTAACACCAGTTTCACTAATTGACAGAAAATTAGGTGGTCATGTCTATCACAGCTCAAATTTAATAGTTGGGCATTTTAGGTTGAAGTAGCAATTTGGGCGAAATCCAGGAATCGTATTTTGACATATTCTTCCTAAGGAATTAAAATGAACCCCAAGACCAATTAGAAGCAGATATCCAAGAAAGATAGTCCATATTAGTCTATTGTTGACGGAGTATGACGTCAACGTTTTTGGTCATTTCGAGGATTGGCCAAGAGAAATAGGGTGCGATGGCCCATTCATCATTGCTTGAAATCTTTTTTTTTTTAATGTTTCCCGGTCTTCCCAGCTGCGGCTGCGTGCTTGGCATCATCCCATCATCCTCTTTGCGCATGTGGAATGAGCAACCACACCGCATGTTTTGAGATTGACTTGTGGAATGAGATGTGGCCCATCTAACTACTTGTGTAAGTGTGTGTATTAATCAATAAGTGTGTGTTCGTCGTCAGGGTGTCATCTGAGCTGAAAAAAAAATTAACCCACCCCCAAGATGGCAAACCTCCACTAACAACATCATCGCAACTAACAACACACTAACACCATCGCAGCTTACTAACATCATCCACCTCAGTAACGCCACACTACTAACTAGCACCAAGAAGCCTGCGGACTCGTACTAACACCTTCCGCCTGCTACTGTTTATAAACAGCAGGAATACTCACAACGGCCTTCAAGTGACAGGATTGGAACGTGTTGGGTGGCAAAATGAGCTGCTTGCGTGTTGAGCCAGGCAGGCTGTTAAAAGTTGTATTGGCGAGTAAATCAAATCACTGACGGGACAAAGAGCTTTTAATGCAAAGGTGGAGTCAGCATTTGTAGCGCAATTTTCCATTACAGTGTTGACAAAGTGACCCTTGTCGTGGACACGAATATCAGCCGTGGCGCTAAATGATTTCTCAGCCCCCAGGATCAATAACGGGACAATGGTGTTGCTTTTGTCCAGCAGTATGTCCTGGTTGGCTTCTGCAGGTGGTCTAGGCAAGCGTGTTTTGAACTTTAGTGTTGTCAAGGGTTGTGTTCGCAACTGGGTTCGCTACGGGTAGATTTACAGCTAGGAATCTTATTTCTGACACCGTTTTTATCACAGAGGAATCTCGCTGCAGATAGATTGGTCTCGTGGGTTAAAAAAACAAAAAAACAAAACCTTGACCCTAACAACTAAGAGCCAGGCTAGCCAGATCTTTCCGTCAGAGCTAACAATCCAATTTGGCACCTCTCTCTGAGGAAGAGTCTCCTTAACCTACATGATAACAAACCTTGACCACAACAGCTAAGAGACGAGCTACACCCCCCCCCCCCCCCAAACCCTCGTTTGTCGCGGTACTGTAGCACAGATTGCCATCCCACATCTGAGACAATTTGTTGCCAAACTGTAACTGAGGAGGAATACCGTCAACCCACTGGTCCCCTGGGTTGAAAAAAAAAACCCTCTGCCGGGATAACTAAAAGCCAACCAAATCTCGATCACTCAGAATGTATCCCCCTTCTGGAGGTTGGACTATTTTACAGGATCCTACTGACACCCAGTTCTATTAGGTTGAAAAACCTGTACACTGACACCACTCTTTGGCATCGTAGCATCTCCCCTGTTCCCAAGATGGCCACGTGTCATAGCTGAACATCCCACTTACAACATTAATCACCAATATCTGAGGAAGAGTACTCTGAACCTTGGTTTGAGAAAAGTCTCTTGGCTGAAGAAACTTGCCTGAACCCATATTTCATCCAGGGTCTGTTGGGTTGGAAAGACCTGTACTCTGAACGGTATCTTTCTCTCGCTACCTTCCCCATCCAGAGTGTCATTGCTTACCCTTCCACTTCTGATGCTATTTTTCACCAGACTCTGAGGAACAGCAGCTATAATCCGAATTCGAACCAGTCTATTGGGTTTGAAGATCTGCACAATGACCACAACACCATTCAGCATGACTCGGTGGCATGATGACTTTCTTACCCTTTGTCGGTACGACTTCTAACACCAAACTCCAGATCCTCAAACCAGATTTTATCCTGGGCCACTGGGATGACTTTGTCCCCAAACCCTGAACTTGGATTTTAAGGCACGTCTACTGGGTTGGGTACAGCGTGGAACCACCTGACCTTTGGGTCTTTTGAACTGCCAGTCTTACAACCAAGAACTCTGACACTCGTAACCTGGAAGCAGATCACAACACCATCGATCCAAGATATTTGCTAGAACTGGCGCGACGGCCCACTCCAACCCATGACCTCCACTAGCACCGCAAGGTTTCCTTCCAACCTGGACTCCCACAGATGGCCTCTCGAAAACATCCCCCGCTTCCGACACACAGTCCACCGCACTACAATCGAATGCAGAAACACACACGAGTCCCCAAACCAATCAGGCCATCTCTCCGCCACATACACATTTTGTTGCCAGAATAACGGGGGCTAATTTGGCTGGTCTCCACCTAGCTAGCTAGCGCCTAGCGCCGCCTTTGGGTGTGAGTATATAGCGTGTCCTTTCCCTGTGCTTTGTTGTGTAGGTGACCATCTCGGTGGACGGCATCCTGACCACCACGGGCTACACCCAGGAGGACTACACCATGCTGGGGTCCGACGACTTCTTCTACGTGGGAGGGAGCCCCAGCACGGCTGACCTGCCCGGCTCCCCAGTCAGCAACAACTTCATGGGCTGCTTGAAAGAGGTGGGGCGGTTTTGATGTCAGTAAAGATATCAACAGAGTTCCTTTGTGGGGGGGATCTGTCTTGCTTAACGTCTTACTTGAGGTTTCAGCATTTATCTTCACACACGTCTAATGTATTTAAAAACAAACGTCTGCATTCACTTTACGGGCTCTTCAAACAATACACGAAGCTTAGACTGATATATTTGTATGCTCCTTAGCTCGGTTACATCTTCCGTCTGACTGATTCAGTCGCTCACGATAGATTCCACGTCCCTAGACGGGACTAATCCTGTCACAAATCTCTTTGACTTACATCCCTCATGCAGCCGCACGTCGCGTTCGCTGCCGTGAAATTGAAAAATAACCGCTGACGTCCATGTAAAAGCATTCCGAGGATCATCTTTCACCAATTTCAAGTGCTTTCCGGTTCGCTTTTTTTTTTTTTTTGTATTGGTGGATGACGTCACAGACTTCAGTTTGTGTAATTGAATGCCCTTTTAAAATTACATTAACCGTACTTGACTATAGTATTCATTCCTGATCCTGATCCTGAATAAACAGATCTTTAAAAAAAAATAATAATAATTATCTGGTTGTCTATTTAAAAAAAATAAAAATAAAAAAAAATAAAAAAAATGGCTTGTATCTGATGCAAACGGTTATTAGTGTCGGTTGCTTTCCTCATATTTTCCCAACATTCTCTTAAAAGGAAAAAAAAAAAAGCACGCCAACAAACACAGTCACTTCCAACTGGCAGATTCTCACCAAAAGTCCCAGACACCTTGCCAACATCAGAGAGAATCGCTGATGTGGACCGTCGCTGAGGGACTAGCCACATGCTAATTAGCCCGGCTGCGACTCACGTGATTCTTCTACACAACCTCGCAACTGAGGAGAGACAAACACAGCGAGCAAAATGCATGTCTTTCATTCACGCAGCGAGCAGGAGTCGTAAACAAATGAGGCGACAGATGACATGCCAAATAGAGACCTGTACGTGTCCTGGATGTTTCCATTAAGACGGGGTCACGTTTAAAGCAGGCACATTTGTACATTTATTATCGCCGCGCCGTCATCATTTGTGCAAGCAAATGAAGACGTCCTTATGGATGTCACATTCTTCTGTAATTTTACAGGGTTAGCTTCATGCCGTTATCATATCACAATAGATATAACAGTAGAATTATATCATACTTGGACTCAATTTATGGAAATTAGAACGGTAAATAGAAGTCCTCCTCGACAGTAGTTGGCGCTATACTGCAGCAGTTTGATGCATCGGCCATTCGTCTTCTGCATTGGAAGGAAAGGTCTTCGTGTGCAATTTTTTGTTACTGTGTTAAATGAAACTTTATAAATCAAAATCAGATGTCACGATATTGTGGGGGAGGTTGGTGATATAAAATCTCAGCTATACTGTATGAGAACTCCATCCATCCATCCATTTTCTTGACCGCTTATTCCTCACAAGGGTCGCGGGGGCTGCTGGCGCCTATCTCAGCTGGCTCTGGGCAGTAGGCGGGGGACACCCCGGACTGGTTGCCAACCAATCGCAGGGCACACAGAGACGAACAACCATCCATACTCACACGCACACCTAGGGACAATTCGGAGCGCCTAATTAACCTGCCATGCATGTCTTTGGAATGTGGGAGGAGACCGGAGTACCCGGAGAAGACCCACGCGGGCAAGGGGAGAACATGCAAACTCCACCCAGGAAGGTCCGAGCCTGGACTCGAACCGGAGACCTCAGAACTGGGAAGCGGACGTGCTAACCACTCGACTACCGTGCCGCCGGTATGAGAACTCACAATACAAAAAAGCTCATGTTGGAAAAAAGCACTATCTTTTTTTTTTCTTTTTTTTCTTTTTTTCTCCCCCAATCGTTACCCTACATCTGGCAATGACCATGGGTCTCTAAATGGCCAAACATTCTGAATTACCAGAGGGTACTGCAACTGCACAATTGGAAAACAACTTGGCCTTTTTTGCGGATGTGCTATTTTTAATATAACGTGCTGACGATATTGTGCCAATTTTAATATCGGGATGTCGCCATATTGCCATTAATGTTGCATCACTATTTGTTTGGTTTACTGTATATCACTTCATTTTCCTAAGTGTATTTATTGCGTTGATTTGCTTGTACTTGCAAACATGCATTTATTTCATTTTTGTTTTACTTGACTTTATTGCGGGTAGACGGAAACATGCCATATTTGATTATGTTGTTGTTTTTTGTTTTCTAATTCTTTTTTTTTCTTCAAATTTCAGTTTCAGTTTTCAGTATTTATTTATTGTAATATTTACAGTAATTGTATTGCGTCGGTTCATTTATTTTGCTCGTTTAATACATGCAGAGGCTAATGGCTAAGAAGAACATGTCAAAGGCCTCCAGAGCCAAAGGAGAGTGGGGGGACGGGGAGAAGGAGGTTCGGGTTAATAAAGCCGAGCTTGTGTTTTTGCGCTCGTCGCATTAGAATGCTCGGCACAGGCGCCGTCTTCTGCTGCTCAATCAGAGAGCGTTCTGTGTCGAAGCGCAGCAGGAAGGAACATGAGCCACCGGCCTCAAAATAGTCACAACCGCGCAATACTTGAAATTAAAGCAGACATGTTGTGCATTTTCTTCCCCCAGAATGTAAAATAGGCCCCCAAGTGTGGTGTGCTTTTGTTTAAATATACCAAGGATCAAGAATTGTTGACGTTTGGGAGCATATTTCTTACAATCGGGTAATGCGCAGTCTTCACCTATATGTTCTTCTTTGTCTCTTATCCATTTATTACTTTTACACAGTGCCCCCTTGTGTTCAGACTGAAGCATCACTGCACTGAAGTGCCTTGTGTTACAGGCTCCCTTCAAGAGAAATATATCGCAGAACTGTTTGACAAAGATGCAGTTAAAATGTCAGTAATAACAATTACTTAGTTTAAAATGGGTTCTGTTTAAGTAAAACTCAAGTATGTACACAAATTTAAGTCGTCGGTCTGGGAAAAAAAAAAAAAGAAGTGGACTGGGTGATATCCCTGGGTTGGAATCAGCTTCATTTGGGAATGGCTTTTTCAGTGGTTGGTTCTGACTCAGGGTAATCAAAGAACACTCCCCGAAGTCCAATTATGAGTGTTTGAAATGGCTCCCAAGAAATTCTTCCAAATAAAAGGCTGCGTCTTTGGGGATTCAAAGGTGACTTCATGTTTCATCCTTTCTCCTCCTACCCCCTTAAATCTCATCTCCCTTATTTTTTATTTATTTATTTTTTCTTGGCCTGAAGGTGGTGTACAAGAATAACGATGTGCGGCTGGAGCTGTCTAGACTCGCTAAACAGGGAGACCCGAAGATGAAGGTAGAGTCAGCCATTTTGTCAGATCCTCTTATACAGGTCCAGCCTTTTTCAAAATGGGTTTTTAAGGTATAGTTACTTACTGTAATGCCCTTGCATGTGGGAAAGGAGAAACACAGTCAAGTTTTCCCCCAAAGTTGTATCAGAGTTTTAGTATAGAAATGTTGGATTTTTTTCATTATGGTTAATTTATTTTGTTTTATGTTGATTTTTGTTTTTTTAAATTCATTTAGTCTTTTTTAGAATGGGTTTTGTATTTTTTACTTTTTCAAAAATGCTTTTTTTAATTTAGTTTATTATTAGTTTTAGTATTTGTTTAAGTTTTTTTTTTTAAATATATATATAAGGATTTAATTAAATGAATATTACGTAATAAAAAAATAAATTAAAAAAAGCTACAATTCCCGACTGGCTGTTTAACCTTCTTTCTGCTGACCATGAATACTGAAACAAGTACATTTCAAAACTCATTTATGAAATTAAGTGATGAAAACGGAGGACGTTTTCACTCTTAATTATCATTATTTGTGTTAGTTTCATAAAATCTAAAATGTACTTTCAGTTAATTATCATTTTTTTCAAAAGAACTCATTTTTATTTTATTTCTTTAGCGAAAATATTTTTTCCAATTTTAGTTTAGTTTGTTAGTTTCCATTAACTGTAATAACCTTGAGCTGTATCCAGTAATATAAAAAAAAAAACAATGACTGTATTTTCACCTATTGCATGTGCGTCTGGAAAGCGTCCCCCGCGATAATCAGGGGGTTCCCTCGACACCATCTTTAAAGACTTTCTGCTCCGGCTAAATGAGATTAAGTTGTTGAAACGTAGCCGTGAGCAGAACCTGGCGTTATTTCAATCCCATTTTTGTTTTGCGATAAGCCCGCCCGCTCCCACGTCTCATGACTGCGATCGCGCCGGCAGGTCAGCGGCGTGGTGTCCTTCAAGTGCGAGAGCGTGGCCACGCTGGATCCCGTCACCTTCGACACGCCCGAGTCCTTCGTGGCGCTCAGCAAGTGGACGGCCAAGAAGGCGGGCTCCATCTCCTTCGACTTCAGGACCACCGAGCCCAACGGCTTGATGCTCTTCAGCCACGGGAAGCCCCGGCAGATGCAACGCAAGGACCCACGCACGCCGCCCACCCTCAAGGTCAACGCCAGGAGATACTAACTCCGGTTTTGTCATTTAAAAAAAAAAAATTTTTTTATGTTAACTCATTCGCTTTTATATTCGGCAACTGGAATCCAATTGTTTACTGCCATTGATGTACTGATGTACTTCATTAGCAGGAAATGTTTTTTATATATAAGCACAAATGGGTAGCAACCTCAAATTTTGTTGTTTTGTATACAATGACAATATGCAGATACAATGGAAACAGCAGAGGTTCCAGAAATGAACCCTGTGGAACTCCATAAGGTGTGTTTTACACGTGAACTTATATGGAACATATTCAGCCGACCACTTTTTATCAATTTTTTTTTTGTCAACATAGTTAATATGGAGGGATAACTAAGAGCAAGAGCAAGAAATGACTTTTACGATGCTAACGCAGCGTCCTGTTGGTGTTCTAGGTGGATTTCTTCGCCATCGAGATGCTGGACGGCCACCTGTACCTGCTGCTGGACATGGGCTCTGGAACCACCAAGACCAAAGCCATCGACAGGAAGGTGAATGATGGCGAGTGGTACCATGTGGACTTTCAGAGGGACGGACGCTCAGGTACGTCCCCACATGTCTTATTTTATTTGACCACATGATATTTTGATCTTTGAACTTGTATTTGATACATTTTCAATTTTCTTTTTTTAATGGATAACTTTTTTGACTATTTGAAATTTAAATTGGTCCATTAACTTTATTTATATATTTATTTATATATAATGATAATTTATTTATATATATTATATATAACATATATATATTGTCCTTCAAGTGTTTTTTTTACTTTGACTTTATTTGCCATGATTTGGAACAAAATTTGTTGTTTTTGGTTTTATTTTTTGCCTTTTTTTTCCCACATGGTTATATTTCTTGATCCATTGGTTTGATTTGATTACCCAAATATATATGACTTATCTTGCTCTTCTTCTCCTACTGCCCGCCCCCGGCATCCATAAAGTAGTCTCATGCGTATTATGATCTAAAGGAGACAAGATGGGACAATAGATTCCGGAGTGGGGGACGTTGCTGAAGAGGCGGCGCCCCGCCTCCCCCCTCCTCGCTCCCCTCTCCTAGCGCGTCACGTTTTGGCCGGCGCTGCTGGCACGACGGGGGCCCGAGCTAAAATTTGCCCGCTTTGCTGCTCCCATGTGGAAAAGGGGCCGTAATCCTGTTTGTCTGCCTGCTGTCTGTAGTCAGAAAACAAACGACGGCTTATTGAATCCAACACTCCAAACATCAATATACACTCGCATTGTTTATGACTTTGTAATTGCAAACGGCGCACTCGCTTTTCTCATCCCGCCCTCATTACTTCTCCATTGTTGGCGGCGGCCGCGACTAAAAATAAAGCGGGCCGTGATTTATTGATGACAAAATGGTGGACGTCGCTCGCTCGTGCGCTCGCCACCGCTGATGATGACTCACTGATGAGACTTCTCATTTGCGTCGCTTGTCATGTGGAGGAGTGCAAAGAGAGAGGCGGGAAGATGGTGATGATGATGATTATGATGATGGTGGTGGTGGTGGCTGGACGTCATTGCAACAATGTTTGTGCTGCATTCAGGGACCATCTCAGTGAACAGTGTGAGAACGGCTTACACGGCGCCCGGCGACAGCGAGATCCTGGACTTGGATGACACGCTTTACCTCGGGGGTCTTCCCGAAGACCGCGCCGGACTCATTTTCCCCACGGAGGTGCGTGTCAACATCATTTTTGGGGGAGTTCAAGTAGAAGAGCTTCCACTCTACTTAAAACTCTTTAGGCTGTTTCAAACAAACATAACTTTGCCTTTAAAGTCTGCTAGCATAATGCTAACACAAAATGGGAAAAGCCATAGACAAGCGAACAAAATTTCAGCCAAACACAAGTAGAAAATCCAAAATATAACTCAAGGAGCTGCTGCTGGCCACAATCAAAAAATTTAATGGCGAACACGATTCTAGTGCCTGACATCACTCACTAGGCCACGCCCCATAAAGGCATACACATTACATTTGATAAAACACTTGAGTGTTGAGTTCCTGCTAATTAAACAGAGCGCAACAGTTAGATTTTATCTCCGAGCTACTCCGGCAATTACATTTTAAGAAACTGCCAAATGTCAAAGTCATTTAACGCTTGGCTGAAGTTTTTTTTTCTTTTTTTCTGTGCCTCAGGTGTGGACGGCGCTGCTGAACTACGGCTACGTGGGCTGCATCCGCGACCTGTTCGTGGACGGCCAGAGCAAAGACATCCGGCGGTTGGCCGAGGCCCAGCGGGCGGTGGGCGTCAAGCCGTCGTGCTCCAGGGAGCCGCCCAAGCAGTGCCTGTCCAACCCCTGCCAGCACAACGGCGTCTGCCGCGAGGGATGGAACCGCTACGTCTGCGACTGCTCGGGCACCGGCTACCTCGGGCGATCCTGCGAGAGAGGTCGGTCCCCAAAAAAAGTTACTTTATTATTGTTACGTTAAGTGCGTATCTATATATATATATATATATATATATATATATATATATATATATATATATATATATACATACGTGTATGTAAGTCCGTAAATAGTCAAGCAGACACGACGATGCAGCAAAGAAACACACTTTTGGAGCGAGGAGGAAATCGATTACTTTTTTATTAAATGTAGAAAGTCAAAAGCGGAAATGACGTCATCTGTGCGACGCACTTTCAAACAGGTATTCCAATCGAGCATAATTACCATGTATACGGGAATGTTTCTTCCCGCTCATACATATGTAAACAGGTTATCTCGAATGAAAAAAGACTTCTGATGCTACCTCTGAATCCAGAAAAGTAACATGTCAACTTCCGTCAATTCTGTGTCAGTGAACAGCAAGATAGGAAAAGTCAGAAAAATTCAGATTTTACAGGTGGGATGCCAGGTTCTTCTAGTACTAGCACAAAAGTTGGAAAACGCCAGATTTCTTTTTTTCTTTTATTATGTGTCTTTGCATTTATACAAAACGGTGACACAGAAACAAAATAGAAAATTCGAGTAGTAGAAAAACACTTTTGGATACAACTAAACTTCTGAAATGATCTGATCGGCAGATATTGTTTGCTATTTAAGAAAAATAGGCGATCGGTTGTAATGTCAAAATTTGATGATTGATCAATGACGTCAGTGATCAATCTGCAAAATAAAATATTTCAGCAAACAACCTTGTCCACTCCAGGAACATTCTGTCTACCATCAAAATAATAATAAATATTAAATAATCAATCAAAGATTTCTCCGCATATACAGGATTATTTTGTCCAATTCTTTTTTACATTTATTTTCAGTATATTTTTTTTCATATTTAATTTTCCATATATTGAATTTTTATCAGTTTTTGGGAGAATTTTTAGAATTTAATTGTTGCTATTTTTCCCAAATGCATTTCAACTAGGGGTGGGAGAAAAAAATTTATATTGCAATATATTGTTGCGCTCTCTGTTGCAATAAATTATCGATACACTGACAGTAGATATCGATGTAATATGTCCAGTTGTGCAGTGTTATGTTCTAAATGTTTATGCACTTTTATTTGTCTCACTTTACAATGTTTACTATTATAAGGCTAACAGGCAGTGAGGCACTATGCAGAACATTGTACAAAGTTTTGGCATTGAATAAAGGCATAATTAGACATTTCCCTTTTTATGGGCATTTGTTGGCTTTTTCAGTCACATATCGTGATATATTGCTAAAAGTATCAATATCGAATTGTGGTTTACCGTATCGTCCCACCCCTATATATATATATATATATATATATATATATATATATATATATATATATATATATATATATATATATATGGTTTAGCCCATTTTATAATCAGGTCGGTCATGGTTTTTTTTTTTTTTTTTGACTTGCTGATCGGTGATCAACTCCAAAATCCAAAAGCCGAGGTACTATCTTAATATCCATAAATATGCAAGTTTGATGACCTCCTCCCATTCTGAAGTTTTCATCATTTCTTTTGCGTTCCGCTTTCTTGTCAGCTCATGTTGACGACATTCTTTTACCCACTGCACCACTGTGCACATTAAAAAAAAAAAAATAAATCACCGCGGTAAAGATTGATGACAAAATGGCCGCCCATCCCTGCACTGTCCGGTTGTAAGAATAGCTCAACGTCTTCTTGTTATTCGGCGGCGTAGAGAAGGGAGCGAGGGGCCACAGCGGGGGCGAGGAAAGCGATAGCGGCGGCGCTGCGGATGCGGCGAGGACGGAGGCGCTGGCTCGGAACCGACGCAACGTGACAGCAGGTGAGGGGACGACGGGGGAGAATCTCGACAGCGAGATACGAGGGGGGGAAAAAACTGACGAGCTGAGAGAGGGAACAGCGGCGGCCAGACTGATACGGCCGGCGAGATGGAGTCGGACAAGAATAGGAAGCGGCGGAGATTGTCGCGGGACTCGAAAGTGTTTCTCATGCCCAAGTGTGTGTGTATGTGTGTGTGCACTGAGGGGTCACTAACTGCAGCGTGGCTGGATTAAAGGAAGCACAGATGGAGAAGCAGATGGAGAGAGTGATTGGCCGTGTTTACGCCTTCTACCTGCGGTTTCTTCCTCCCTTTTTCCTTTTTTTTTTTTTTTTTTTTTTTTATACACTCCCTCCTCCTCCTCGTCTTCCTCCTCTGCCGCTCTTTGTTCCACCCCCTCGCTTCTTAAACGAACACGCCGCCGCCGATGTTTATTCTCCAAAGAGCAGACATGTTTGCTGTCACCGCTTCCTCTTTGAAAGATTATTCTAGCTGTGATCCGGCGCCATTCCGGGGGGACGCGCCAACAAGACCGCTTCAAATATTGTAAAAAAATATTTTTTAAATGTTGGAAAGGCAAAAAAAATCGGAATATGCGTGGGGTGGGTCCACTGTATTATGTTTCAATATTGTGTTTTTAATGACGTATAGAATAAAATAAAATAACAATTTCATCCCATTTTTTTTCATCTTCTGCAAAAAACGCACACATGTCAGAATGAGCATTGAAGGGGAACATGTGACAAAAACAAATTATTTTAATTAATTACATCATTACTGTATCTTTTTTTAAGTATAATATGATCGAGTACTATTTTTCTCATTCATAACCCATTAATGGCCTTTCTATTGATTTCAATGGTGAATGCTGATTTGTGCTTTTTGCCGTTTTGTAGAAGTAGGCTAGAAACGCGTGTCGCTTATTCTTCCTCCACTGACGGCCCCTTTAGTAAAAAAAAAAGAGAGGAAAAAAAAAAAGCGAGGTAGCCGTAATCAAAGTGAAAAAACGGTAGGCGTGAACAACAGCATGTGCGCTGCTCTTCTTTTCTCCAGCGGTTTTCAACGCTAGGTGACCATCTTCGTCTTGGTCCTCGTCTTCTTCCTCCCTCGCCGTTAATGAGGCCTCATTTGCATTTTAACCAACAGCTTCTGCCTCCCTCACTTAACTAAACCCTCCTCTGTTCACACATAAATTCGCTCACTTCTTCTGACACGGCCACACACGCACGCTATCTCCCTCTCCCCTCATCAGTATGCATGAGCCTCCCTCTCTTCCTGTTCTGTTGTTTTTGCCTTGGCTCCCGCCGTCTCCCGCGGAAACAGGAAGAGCGGGGGGGGGATTGAAGCAAAGTAGTAATGGAGAGATAGAGAAAAAAAAAAACAGAGAGAGCGCGTTTAGCCGCGTCCGTAATTGTCCAATAAAGAACGGGCGTCCTCAGAGGTAAACAGTTTAACGGTTGAGGATTGGCCCCAGCAGGTAGCGCGGGTGAGAAGATGATGGATATGCAAATGAATATGCAAATGAGCGCACAGATGCGATCAACCTGCGCTTGTTGCGCGGCGGCCGCTGCGGGGCTTTTGGGCCCCGCCGGCGTTTCTATGCCACCGCCGCGTATTCTGATGCAACCTGATCGCAGCAAGCCGCCAGCTAGCCCGCGATATTTTTAGCACGCGGGTTAAAGCACGCTATCTGCTGTGGCCGCCTTTTTCTATCGTCTCCACAAGGAGGTCTGCGCCGAATGAAACGTCTGACAATCTCTTGCGTGTTTTTTTTTTTTTTTTTTTCCCCCCCGTCGATCGCCGTCCTTCTTCTCACGCTCGGCTTCTTGTCGCTCTCCCGCAGACGCGACCATCCTGTCGTACGACGGCAGCAAGTTTATGAAGGTGCAGCTGCCCATGGCCATGCACACGGAGGCGGAGGACGTGTCGCTGCGCTTCCGCTCCCAGCGGGCGTACGGTGTCCTGATGGCGACCACGTCCCGCAACTCGGCCGACACCCTGCGCCTGGAGCTGGATGGCGGCCGTGTGCGCCTCACCGTCAACCTAGGTACTCGCCCGCGCTCAAATCCGGCTCCGACTGGAATGTTGTTGTTGACGTTTTTACGAATCAAACATGGGCTTTACAAATCCTTCTACAGTGGAACCTCTTCACCCATAATCACAAACTTGCAATTGTCTACATTTGCTGCTTAGAACAGGACGTTCAAAATTTAAACTTGGGTGATTGAGCCACATGCTGCTTCACCAAGTCCAATTATCTGAGTACGTATGGCAGCCTGTTTATGGGGCTGCTGCTTGATCACAAACATACAATTGTTTACAGTCACTCGGAACAGGGCTGACAAAATTAACCTGAGCCACATGCAGCTTCGCCACGTCCTAAGATATTAGCATCCGCAAGGCTAAAGCAGCCAAGACTTTATCTACAAACGCATTTCGTAGAGGTTCCGCTGTATGTTTAAAATGTCAGCAAAGTTTATCTGTTTTTTTTTGTGTGATGTCGAACAGAGGGTCCGAGCTTCAAGCCGCACTCTCTGCTCACTGCCAGTGGACCCGTACATCCCCCAGCAACACAAACACAACATAAACTGTTTAACCAAGTCACAACTCACAAAAAAAAAAATGGTGTATACACATACCGACAACCCAAACATGACCAGGAAAAAAAAACATCTTGACTAACGTAGCACATCATCATACCAGTTGTAGTTCCAAGACTCACCTGTGTGAGGCAGTATGGTGCCACTGGGGAGCTAAGAGTAGTAGTAGAAGAAGAATAACAGGAAGCTAGGCAAACCGTTCGCTTATCACGCAACTGCATTGTTTGCGATCTCTTCAATTTCATTGCGGTACGTTGAGTGTATTACCAACAGAAGCAGAAGCGAACTTCCTGCTTGGCTGTCGTTCAGCCAATCAATGTCACAATCACAGTTCGAGATAACGATGTCATTGTAAATATTGAACAGATGTAACATTTACGATTGTTTAGGTTTTCTTAGCTGATTAGGAAGGAGGGAAAAAAATCACTCTTAATACACCCCACATCTTTTAGGCACATCCGATGGAAATTGCTCCGTTTTGGCCCGATTATCAGTGCAGGTGTAGCTCCTTTTACTAGAATGCGGTGTTGTGCAAGGATTTGCCATCACAAAACATGTTTAACATCTACGTTTGTTTAGATTTTCCAAGTAGTTTGGGGAGTAAAAAAATACTCCTAAAACACCCCAAACCACCAGATAATCAATAATGATAATCTTTTCGAGACATCTGCTTTATTAGATTGCGGTGCCGACCACACGCATTGATTTGGGATCATAAATAATCAACACGGTCATCATTTACTCCTGACACACCCACACACCTCAGGATAATCAATCAATTAGGAACATCCTTTAGAAATATCAAATTAACTAGATTGCGATGTAAACCAAACACACAAAGATTTGTGATCGTAAATATTGAAGAGGTTTAACATTTACGATTAGGTTTTTAGAGTAGATTGGGGAGCGAAAAAAATCTCAACACACCCCACACCCCAAGATAATCGTTCAGGATCATCTTTGAGAGAATGACCATCCACGAGCAGGTTCAGAATGACCAGTTTTATCCTTTATGATAATCAGACCTTTGCAAACTTGATCACAAGGAATGTAAAAAATCTCCAATTAATCCCAATTATCGGTATGTGTGTACCCCTTTCAACACGACACGTCTGACAGTGGGGCGTATGTGTGGGTCTCTGGTTGTTTGCAGCCACGCCTCCTCTGCGGTTGACGCCACGCGACACATCCAGTAGCAAAAAAAAACGAGGAAATAAAATTAAACCCAAACCCAACAAATGATTGGCTCCGTTGTACGACTCAGGCCTGGGCGGCGCCGACGCGGGCGCGGGACGTTCGCCGCCCGGTCGGGTGGTCGCCCGGGCCTGAGAGCGGGCCGGCGGTGTGTCGACGTGCGCGTCCCCGGGAGACGTGGAGGTTGCGTGCGCGTGTGCGGCATTAACCCTCTGCTCTGCTCTCCCTCCAGACTGTATCAGGATAAACTGTACCGCCAGTAAGTTAGCCTCCATCTCGCATAACCTCATCTTCTTCATCATCATCATCTTCATCATCATCAACCTCTCTTTCTTCCTCTTCCTTAATGTGTGTTTGCTCATCTGATCATTTTCTGGTGGGCCGGTCTGCTAAATGTAATGCTGGGGGGGGGCACTATTACAGCTCGCACATTAGCTGTTAAATTACATATAGCGCTGACTGCACTACTCCTGTTATTAAGGGTGTCACAACGTTTGATACCAAAAGTAGCAACAATTTATTACATGATCAGCTGTAGCGATATCGTATTATTATGCGATATCATTTTGTACAGACATCCTCTCTGTACAAAATAACACATTAAAAAGGGATTACGTCACAAGCATTTTGCCAATTAGTTCAGTGGAAATGGTGTGAACAGGTTTCAAAATAAGAGTGCCAACAGGATGTGACGTGTTCGTTGTCGAAGTGTTGCTGGCTTAACAGTATGAAAAAAAATTGGAGATTTGATTTTAAAGGGATACTACTGCCATTTTGAGCACTAAAAAGTTAATATTTTGTCTATAATTAATGTGGTAACTTCATTATTTTTCATGTACAATGCCTTCAAAAATATTATTTTTTTTTTTACTTGTTGTCGACTGATGATGACATCACCTGTGCTGTCAGCTGTTTTCTGGGTTTGGTTAGCAAACTGAGCCATGATTGGTCATTACCAGCACAGGTGATGTCATCTTCAGTCGACAGCAAGTGGAAACATTCGTTTTTACAGGCATTAATTGTACATGAAAAATAATTAACTTATCAAATTTATTCTGCACAAATTATTAACTTTTTACTGCTGAAACAATGAGTCTAGTATCCTTTTAAAGCGAGGCATAATTACTCATTTTTGTCAGTCTTCAGACAAAAAAAACTGTTCAAATTTTGTAATTTTTTCTCAGCTCAACTTATTTATAAAGCGCTTTAAGAAGAGGCATTGCTGTATACAAAGTACTGTACATAAACATAAATATCGGTTGTGCAGGAAAGATTAAGGTAACAAAACAAGAACAAAGCAAACATTTTGAAGTGCGTATACAAGTTTTTTTGTTTTTAACAAGTAAATACATTTCAAGAAGTAGGCGAGTGAATAAAGAAATAAATATTTTTTTTTATTTTGAATAAATCCATCCATCCATTTTCTTGACCGCTTTTTCCTCACAAGGGTCGCGGGGGGTGCTGGAGCCTATCTCAGATGGCTTTGGGCAGTAGGCGGGGTACACCCTGAACTGATTGCCAGCCAATCCCAGGGCAATTTTGATTAAATATTTTTCAAAATATTTATTTTAAAAGTTATATTTTATTCTAACGACGCCATAAAATTACAACTTAATTTTTTTCCAAGCATGACAAAAAATCAGATTTTTATGGGGGAAAAAAAAAAGTCACAGTTTTGACTTCAAGGCTATCCTTAATTAGTCGTTTTTCTCATGGCTTTAGTGACGTCTTTTTTTCTTTTTTCTTTTTTTTTCCTGGTAAAATTACGGGAGGGGCGTTGTAAACTTACAGTTTAGTTATTCTCGTAACATTATTAGTTTTCAGGTGCAATTATGACCATTCTTTTGACGTTGTGTATTTTATTCTGAATATTTCCACTCATTTTCCGCATTTTTAAGAAAATCTTTTTAGTTTGAAATTCCATCCATCCATCCATCCATTTTCTTGACCGCTTATTCCTCACAAGGGTCGCGGGGAGTTTGAAATTCCTTTAATATTTGTTATTAGAAACTTTGTTTAAAGGGATACTTCACTTATTTAGCTCATTATAGCAATACAAAGTTAATATTTTGTCTATAATTAATTTGATACTTTCATTCTTTTTCACGTACAATTAGTACCTTTAAAAACACATTTTGCAACTTGCTGTTGACCGAAAAATAACATCACAAGGGCTCAGGTAACCAATCACAGCTCACCTGTTTTCTAGATTTGGTGACATTCACAAGCTGAGCTGTGATTGGTTATCTGAGCCCTTGTGATGCCAATTTTAGTCGACAGCAAGTTGCAAAATGTGTTTTTAAAGGTATTAATTGTACATGAAAAATAATGAAAATATAAAATTTATTATAGGCAAAATATTAATGTTTGACTGCCAAAAATGGCTAAATAAGTCAAGTATCCCTTTAAACTAAACCCTTTTCTCACTTTTTACTCAATCAATGATTCAATGAATGTTTGTGTGTGTTAGTGAGTGTCCTGGTCGGCCATTTTAGCACAGATAAGCAGCGGTGGAATGAAAGCTAAAGCCTACGAGCTAATGCGTTAGCACAAGTGCGTTAATTAAGAATATGTGGCGCGCCTCCACGCTTGGGGGGCTTTTATTTGTTTGCGGGCACATGAGGGATGTTTGGGAATGCGTTTGCGTGTGTGTGTTTGCCGCTTGCGACTTTCCCGTCATGCTGCTGCGAGCGCAGTCGAATCCCAGATGAAATTGAATTCCCTGGCGTGGCGTTTGTGTCTGTCACGAGCGCGGAGAAGGGGAAGAAGAAAGCGAGGGAGGGAAAGCGGGCGACAAATGCTCGGCGACGGCAAAGAGGCGGCCAAATGGACGACTGCAGTTGCCATAGAAACGCCGCCAGCCAGCCACACGGACCCGCAGCCAATCTCGGCCCAAATTGTGCGCGCGCGCTGCTATTCACTTTCATTTCACACACTTTTTTTTTTTTCCGGAGAAAAATCTTTTATGATGTATTTGAATAAATTAAAATAAAATAAATTAAAGAAATATCATCAGGAGGAAAAAAAGTAAAATAATAAATTAAACTTAAAGTATAGCTTATGAACTTTTAAGTACTCCTTTTCCTGATGTTTTTCTTATTTAAAAAAAAATAGATAAGAAAGTTTACTAAACTTTAAAAATTTAATTTTTCATAAAATTGTGACTTTATTCCAAACGAGTAAAATTGTTTTTGGTTTTTTTCATCAAATTATTTAAACTAAATTATTGTAATTTTTAAGGGGATGTCATGAGATTTTGTTTTACGTTAACTTTAAAGTTAATTTAAATGAATTCAAATGTATTTATTAAAAAAAAAAAAAAAAAGGGGGGGGGGGGGGGAATTGGTGAAGAAGTAAGCCAGCCAGCCTTATTTTACGGTTTTTGGTACTTGTGGAAGCTGTCAATACCAGCCACTTATACTTAAAGCCAAAAAAAAATTTACATTGGTCCTCCTTGGCAGTAGTTGGTGGTATACTGCAGCAGTTTGACACAGATGAATTATCATCTGCGTTAAAAAGAAATATTCACAATTTTCTGTCATTGTGTTCAACAAAATTTTAGACATCAAAAGGACTCAAGGTATCGGTACTCTGTATCAGTGGGTACTAATATCGGTCTGTAAAAAAAAAAACAAGTGGTATCGAACATCTGTAGAAAAGATTTTTCATTGAGTAAAACAAATATTTTTGTGAGAATAATGTCACAATGATATGAAACGTAGTAATATGACACTTTTTCTGAAGTTGAAGGTGTAATTTCACAATCCTCGCCATGTGGCAAAGCGCACTGATCCAAAAACAAGCTTGTGTGTGTGGGGGTGCGTATTTGTGTGTGTACAGGTTGACACACATGACTGCATCTGGCTCACTGCAGTCTACCTCAATCTTTTTTTTTCTTCTCTTTCTCGCAATCCAGCACAAAGTAAAAAAAGAAAACGCTCACAAACATGCCGACACACATACGTGTCGGTGCGTACGTTTCGCTATCGACTGCCTGCCTGTCTGCCCGCCGTGCAGCGCAGTGATCCATGCTAACAGGATGAGATGCTCATGCCTCCAGCACAGCTGAGGCTCCCTCAGGGGAACGCTACACAACAACTACACAACACGTTTTGCAGCGGGCGGAAACGTGCAGCGCAGTCTCATTAATTGCGTTTCCAGGTTTTACGCTTTCATTCGCTACCTGTGTGAGTGCGCACGCGTGTGCGTGTGACAATTGACATTTCCCGCAGCCAAATGAGTGGGGGTCAGTTTCCGTGACGTGGCCCACCTCCTACATTTTTGCTGCTGATAGGTCAAAGTTTGGTGAATTTAGCAACGTATTGGCGGTTGTCACAAAAAATATTTTGTACTTTAATTAATAAAAGTGAAGAAACTGGCATTTTATTAGCGTAAAGATAGAATAAGCATTTTTTTGTTTGTATTTTTTATTTTATTTTTTTGGTAATATTACAACTATACCCCAGAAAATTCTGAATTTATTCCTATCAAATTTACGTTTTGTTACGACTTTATTTAATTGATTGGGTTTTATTCAACATATAAAATACAAGTTGAAGTTAAAAAAAAAAAAAGAGAGAGAAAAGGAAAATAAAAATAAAGTGTATGTATCATAATTTGGGTGTCCAAACTTTTTTGTTTGAGGGCCGCATACAATATAATCTAAAGATGCTAGGGCCATTTTGAAATTGTCTGACTTTATTAAACACGCTAAAACTAATAAGTCGATTAATAATTTACTATAGTTTAGCCAGTTATTTTTAAACAGGACAGTTTGGAATTTTTCTTGATTTTGGGGTGGCCCACACCCCTGTATCTCACAAGAATAGATCTGCCCCATCTCTGAACCAATCTCCACATTCAGAATCAAAGGAAGAGTAGTCGGGAATAAAATGACACATTTTAAATCACTCGAGGATCTTAGTTAATCATTAATGTGATGTGTTCACAAATTAGACCTTGACATAGACAGCGGAACATGGAGGAAAACAGTTTTGCTTCTGGAACTGAAATCACTGACTTAATTAAATTACAAAAAGAAATATTTCATTTTTAGATTTAAATAGTTTCTTTGCATATCTAGAAAAACAGGCTGTGTCAAAAGTAATTTTTTGTATATGCTGAGGGCCGCTAAAAAATAGATGGCGGGCCGCAAATGGCCCCCGGGCCATAGTTTGGACACCACTGATTTACATGTTGAAAAGCAGTAAGAAGAAGTACAAAAACGTATCTAGTCCTACTCCCTAATGCTTCTATCATAATAATATACTAAAGTTGTTCCTACTATAATAAAAGTTGAACAATATAAAATAAATAATAAATAAATAAATAAAACATGTTTATCTTAAAGGCACAGATATATTAGTATAAGTCCTTATCCATTACATATACGCAAAGAAAAGAGAGCAAAAAGTAAAGCCCTACATAAAAAATGAATTCCCAAACATCACAATACGATATCATGATATGAAGGTCATGATACGATAATTATCACAATATTGTGGGGAGTTTGGCGATACCATAAAAGGTCACAATATTGGGGGGGGGGGGGGAACAAAAAAAACACAATATTGTGCTTTTGTACATACAACAATGCATATAAACAACCTACAATTTCTAATAACGCTTAATATTGAGGCACTTACTTGCTAATGCAAGCACATATTGAGTTCCTCCACATATTGACTCGGTTTATATACATAGAAGGGCCAAAACATACCTTGTGGAAAGTAAACTGCACTACAAACACTAGCCACCAGAGGGTGGAAGTTAACTTGACTTTTTTTTTTTTTTTTTTAATAGATGTGCTGCTTTTAATATCGTGACACGACGACAATATATTTTGGAAGTTTTAATATCGCGATATTACGATATTGCCAGTATCGTTACATCCCTAATGTTTAAACTAATAAACTTTGTCTCACACTATTGTAAGTTACACAGAAAATTCCAAACTTTTTTAAGTAAGTGTTTTCATGATTTTATTCTGATTAAAAAAATAATAATAATCATCATGAAAATTCCACATGATGTAACTTTATTTTTGGGAAATTATACCTTCATTTTCCTAAAAATTGCCATTTTTTTTTTTTCTCATAAAATTCATAGAAAATTTGTATCACGACAAATGTATTCTCATAAAATCAATTTTCCTCTCCTAAATTATAAGTTTGTTCATTTAAAGTGAATAAATTATTCCATATTTATTGTGAGACAAAAAACTACATTCATCAAAAAATTATTTTTACGAGTACGTGCTGAGAAAAACATTTCAGGAGATTTTATCTCATATTTCATACTCATATTGGTACTCACTAAAAAAAAAAAAAAAAAAATGCCCCGAAACTACAACACCTTATACCAGTCTGTCATATACGTATGTTAAACATAAAACATACAATAAATGATCAAATGATAGTAATGTCGGAGTACTGTAAGTATATGTTTTTAATGCGTGTTTTTGAACACTATTTTATCAAAACGCATGTTCATCAAAATTGCAAGACATGGCAAGTGTTTGTAGCCGATATACTATCGTCGAATACTGAGTGCAAATACTTGTACTTGGCCTGAGCAAGTGAGGGGATGGGTGCATCCTCACCAGGTTGTTATGTGTGCGTATGCGTGTGAGTGATTGTTGACATTTTCGGCAGCCAAATGTGTTGAGGTCAGTTGAGTTGCGGCCCGCCTCCCCGTCATTTGCGCCCATCGGTCAGCATCAGCGCACTCACTCCAACCAGCAAGGCTTGCAGGGAAGGGGGGGGTGCAGAAACGGGAATTCGGTAGGGGGGGGGGGGGGGGGGGCTTTTGATGCGGGCACGCGCCTGAGTGGAGCTTTGGCGGGTGGGGACTTTGCGGCTTGCGGCTGTCAAGTGCGCAGCGGACGATGGCAAATTGGGAGCTGGCGTGGGCGCCTCAGCGCTGGAGAAATCCGCCTTCCTTGCTTTGTGTGTGTATAGTGCCACCATGAGGTGTGCTGGAGTACTACATGAGAAAAGGCAAAAGAACAAACAGTTGTGTGCTCCAAAATCAAAAGCTGCTGCTACTGTGAATGTGCAAAAGTTTCCCGTCATATTCATCTAATTTAAATTTTCGTAAATTGTATTTTTTTCTGATAATCTCTATAGCTACATATCAGAAATATATTGTGTAGCTCCAGGGGGAAAAAAAAAGAAAAGTTTTTTTTTTTCTTTTGTTTTGTTTTTTTTGCGTGTAAATATATAAACTGCTGTATTTCACAAAAATCACCACTATATAATTGGATTTTTTTCATGCAATGGGACAAATATTTCTCAAGAAATCTGAATATATTCTTAGAAGAATGAAACAAATTTATGCTCATAACATTGCATTTTTCCCCACATAGTTATGTTTTGCAGGTTAATTTTGAATATTAGCTGAATAATGTTCACGATATTTTCTCACCACCCCAAAAAAATAATAATAATAAATAATTGACCATTATTCAGTACTAAAGAATTTTTTTTTAAATTTATAAACTTTTTCTTGTCAAATTCCTGTTTACTCTATGCCTATTTTGTAATAATGCAACTGTTTGTTATAAAACATGACTTAATTATTGTAAAATTGTTTATAAGGAACAAATATGAATTTCTATTTCAACAAAGAATGTTGTAATGAGTATTATAAGGGGAAATTGCCTTTTTTTGGCATAATTTAAGAAGAATAAAGTGGTGGTGATCTGAGAAATTAAAACTGTTATTTAGTAAAGATGTAATTTTATTTAAAAAAAAAAAAAAAAAAAAAAAAACAAGACCATGACGTCGCAGTAACAGTAGCACCACCATGTGGTTTGTTTGAGTACTGCATTGGAAGTTGAATTCAAGAGGGAATGAGGCCGAATTGCTGTAAATGCAAAATGTAGGTGTGAGAGATCCCATCTTCATTTTTCATTTATTCATCTTTATTTTTCATTTCTCCACCTTCATCAATCCAGCCTGCCGGTTTTCTTCTTCTTCTACTTCTTCTTCTACTTCTTTTTCTTTCTACTTCTTCTTCTTTCTACTTCTTTTTTTTTTTTATTCGACAGAATCAACATCAAATACAATACAAACAAATTAAGTACCGCAAAATGTTACACATAAGTCGATTACAGCACACTTCAAGAAATATACACTTAAAAAAAAGAAACAAAAACACATAAATTGAAGAAATAAAGAACAAGGGGCATTGTTACAAATTGTCAAAAGAAAAGGATCCCATAAATCTTTTAAATCAAGTCAAAGTCATTCAAAAAAACTTCAAAAGCATTTTTTCTGATTTCTTCTTCTTCTACTTTTTCTTCTTCTACTACTTCTTCTTCTATTGCTGCTCTCTTCCTCCTTTACATCGTTTGTCTTGTCTCTGCGGCGCCCCCTCCCCCTGTGTGCATAAGTGTAACGGTGCTCTGGACTATGTGTAGGTAAAGGCCCAGAGACCATCTTTGCGGGCTTGGGTCTCAATGATAATGAGTGGCACACGGTGCGGGTGGTCCGGCGCGGCAAGGGCCTCAAGCTCACCGTGGACGACCTGCAGCCCGTCGAAGGTAACCAATCACATCGCTCCATTGGCACACTACGTTTGATGTACAGTGACCCTCCGCTTTAACATCACAGCATGGCACCAGATGGCGCCAAAGCAATATTTTGAGATGAGAGACGACTTTGGTTAGAGCACAATAACGTAAATACTAAAAACATAAAAATACGGAGGTTCACTGTATTTTGAGAACAATGTGTTTCGTATCATTTGTTAGCCTATATTTAGCATGTTAGCATAATTGCTCACTGTGGCCATCTCGAGCTCGTATCTTTAGATTTTGTCTCACAAGTCAAAGCGAAAAATCTGCCGAATGACGGCAAACTACAAGTCGGGTCACTCGTATCTCAAGGCGGCACACTATTTCATGGGATGGCAAGACTCCACCATTTTTTTAAACGTAGTCTTAGTCCAGTTTCAATCACACTTGTTAGTCAACCTCATCCCGTTTTTATTTTGTCAATTTTTAGTAGACTGTAAATGTAGCATTTTAGTCTTTGTTTTAGTCCAAGAAAACTTCATTTTATTTGTCTAGTTATAAAACTGGCAATGTTTTAGTCAGGACAATAATTTAATCCCTGTATTTTTTTATTTTTTTGTCAGCAGATTATGTTGAACATTTTGGATCTAAAACTATTTCACATAAATTTTTGTCTCATCTTTTTGACGAAAACAACTTAACACACAATTGCAGTATATCAACAGGTGGCTACTATGGTACCATGCTATGAGCTAGTAAATTAGCCAGCATTAGTTAGCGGTCGGATTAACATTATTCTTGGAATGTTATTGCCATTGGATTAATGTTAAATTATAACTATAATTTACTTTTTTTTTTAAATATACTTTTCACCATGATTCCGCCTCCTCTCTGTCCCATGTGTTTGTGTATGTTGCACTTGTTAGCTGCAGATTTGAAAGGGGGTGTGTCACATGACGGCAGATTAGCAGAGACAAGATTTTACAAAAGGAAATAATTTTCGTCTCATTTTTGTTCATGAAGTAAAACGTCGATAGGCTTTAGTCCAGTTTTTATCAAGTGAAGTCTCGTCTTCATTAGTTGACGAAAAATGCATACTGATTTAGTCCCGGTTATTGTTTATTAATTAAGGTTTTAGTGTAGTCTAATCTAGTTTGTTAACAAAATGATTTTTGTTTCGTTTTGGTTAACTAAATGAACACTACTTCTCACCCCAGGTCAAATGACGGGTGACCACACACAGCTGGAGTTCCACAACGTGGAGACGGGCATCGTGACGGAGAAGCGCTTCATGCCGGCCGTGCCGTCCAACTTCATCGGGCACCTGCAGGGCCTGGCGCTCAACGGCATGCCGTACATTGACCTGTGCAAGAACGGTGACATCGACTACTGCGAGCTCAACGCCGTCATCGGCTACAAGAGCATCGTGGCCGACCCGGTCACCTTCCGCTCGCGCTCCAGCTTCGTCACGTTGCCCACGCTGCAGGCCTACTATTCCATGCACCTCTTCATGCAGTTCAAGACCACCTCACCCGACGGCCTCGTCCTCTTCAACCGCGGTGACGGCAACGACTTCATCGTGGTGGAGCTGGTCAAAGGGTGAGCGTTCGCGACCGACAGGTGCTGTAACTGTACTGTAGAAGGTTGAATTAATTTTCAAGTCATTTGTGCTAATGGTGACATCAGAATAGTGTTAATTTTATCCCCCATTTTGAAATTTAGTCTGTTTTTAATCCAGTTTCAATCAATCTTGTTGTTTATCGTAGTTAGTCAGCCTCATCTCATTTTTATTGTCAGAGTTACCTGTTTGACATCTATTAAACACGACACAAAAAGGAGAGAAAACACTCAGTTCAGGGTTCGCGAGGAGAGAGGAGAGGAACTGACTGACACAATTCACTCTGCACTCTCTGAAGAGTCCTCTCCTCACCCTCTCTATTTATTTGGTTTTCCACACCCTTTCCATGCCCCTAGTTACATAGGTGTTCCAACCCTAAAAATGCAAATACAAAACATAGTTGGAACACAGTGTACTTGTTTGTGTGTGTGCATGTGAGTGGATGATTGCTGAGTACATGTGTGGTCAAGTTTGCAATCATTTCTTAACAGAAAACAGGCGACCTCAGCAGACTGGCTCGAGCTATTCTGCTGCGTTAGATGTTGTGGTTCTTCAGCTTTTCAGTCATATTCAAATAGTCGGCGATGTGAATGTGAGTGGGATCAGAGAAAAGCATTCTTCATTGCAAGCAGCAGCAGTTATTCATTGTAGCAAATGTATGATAACTTATTATTTACAATGATTCCTACATTTATTTAGTCCATTTTTATTCGACTATAAATCCAGGATTTTAGTCTTTATTTTAGTCCAAGAAAATTGTATTCGTCTAATTTTAGTCAACAAAAACTGTCAACATTTTAGTCTAGTTTCAGTCAGGACAATCATTTAAACAAATATCGGCATCGGCCATTTTTGTGAACCTGAAGGCCGATAAAGCTGGTATCTCAATGAGCAGTGAACACTAGCGAACGTAGCGAATTTGAGGTTTTCATCAAGCATTGTAAAGATGTTCACAGTCAGTTTTTACTTGTCATAAACATATATGGAACATATTCAGACAATTTTTTACTGCAAAGATCTTTTGAAACGTTTTACGAACCCGAACAAAAACCCCAAATTAGCTACATTCACATGCCTTTGTCACTCAGTGAGATGCAGAGAACTTTTCATTTATGGATCTATTTAAATTTCAACTTTCTTAAAAAAAAGAAAAAAGAAAAAAAGGAACTCCCTAGAGTTTATATTTAAAAAAAAAAAAAATCAAGAAATTATGTTGAAAATTTGGAAAACTTTACAGTCGAAATCTTTAGGGATCTATTTACTTGCTTTTTAATTTTTATTACTGTTTTTTTCGGCCTTGAAGAAAAGATGTCGGTCGATTACTATTACAAAACTCATACCATTTTCATCTTGTTTTTGTTCATGAACTAAAATGTCCAAAGATTTTATTCCAGTTTTTCTTAAGTGAAGTACATTTTCGTCTTGTCTTCATTTGTCGACAAAAATGCATACTGATTTAGTCCCAGTTATTGTTTATTAATGAGTATTTTAATCTAGTTTTAGTCCGGTGAAAAATGTGCGTTGACAAAAATGTATGTTTATGTTGACAAAATAAACACTACATCAGAACTATTTTTTTATTTTTGTAATCCTCTAGATACCTTCACTACATCTCAGATTTGGGCAATGGTGCCCATCTGATCAAGGGCAACTCCAACAGCCCGCTGAATGACAACCACTGGCACAACGTGCACATCTCCCGGGACAACAACAACCTCCACACCGTCAAGATCGACACCAAAGTCACCACGCAGACCACCATGGGCGCCAAGAACCTCGACTTGAAGGGTATGCCGCCTTCCAGAAAGTCTATAACATCTTTGCAGCATTGGGGGGGGGTTGTATCTAGGGTTTCCCCCCCCAAACCTGACTCAGTCGCGCCCCTGGAAAGATAATTAGATTATTCCCTCGATATGTGAGCCGTTATTAACGTCACTGTCACTGACTGCCCAGGTGACCTGTACATCGGGGGCGTGTCCAAGGAGATGTACCGTGACCTTCCCAAGCTGGTGCACTCTCGCGAGGGCTTCCAGGGCTGCCTGGCCACCGTGGACCTGAACGGTCGACTGCCCGACCTCCTGGCCGACGCGTTGGCCACCGTGGGCCAGGTGGAGCGAGGTTGCGAAGGTGAGGCGGCCGGCGCTTGCCGTCGCATGGCACGGGGGGAGTGGGGATGGTGGGGCGGGGCTAGCTACCATCCTTCCTTATTTTTCGTTCTCCATTCGAGTCATTGGGGAAAAAAACAACAAGATAACCCACTAACCCTCGATGGAAGGTTGTGTCATCTTTCTGCACTTGACAGGCATCCTCGTGCATCGACTAACCATCTAACTTGGTTTGCTTTTTGTTTTGTTTTTGTTTGGCCCACAAAAGTTACATTGATGAAAGCTGACTTGCAAGGTATCTCGCTTTTTTTTTGTGTGCGCTGTACATACCAGGGGAGGGCAAAGGATGGACACACACAGACCACCACCGCTCTGTCCTTCAATCGCAACCGCAATTTGAAAAACAAACTTTTGACATGTGCAGGGTGGCCCAAAAGTTGAAATATTCTTTTGTCATTTTTTTAAACTTTTTTTCACTTTTTTGTTCCTCAGGGCTTTTCCTTTTGACCGTATTTCTTCCTTCCTTCCTTCCTTCCTTCCTTCCTTCCTTCCTTCCTTCCTTCCTTCCTTCCTTCCTTCCTTCCTTCCTTCCATTACTTCCTTCTTTCCTTCCTTTGTGTCTTCCTTCCTTCCTTCCGTTACTTCCTTCTTTCCTTCCTTCCTTTGTGCCTTCCTTCCTTTACTTCTTTTTCCTCTCCTCACTTCCTTCCTTCCTTTCCTTCCTTCCTTCCTTCCTTCCTTCCTTCCTTCCTTTGTGCCTTCCTTCCTTCCTACCTTGCATTACTTCCTTTCTTCCTCTCCTCACTTCCTTCCTTCCTTGCTTCCTTCCTTTCCTGACTTCCTACCATTCTTTCCTTCCTTCCTTCCTTCCTTCCTTCCTTTTGTGACTTCCTTCCTTTCTTCCGTCACCCCTGTTTTTACTCATGCATCTTTCTAGCTTTTCTTTCCTTTTTTAAAACCTGCTTTGTTGCCACTTATAAACTGAAGTATGTATATATTTAAAAAAAAATACTTTTGGCCCACCCTATACATTTTGCATTTTTTGATATGATCTAAATATTTCACTTTGCATTTTTTTAATGAATGTAGGAATTACCAGTAATAAAATGAAGAATCTAAAAGATGTATTTTTTTTGCGACTGACGTGGCCCATCTGTCGTTTTCGAACCTCAAATGTGGCCCCTGAGCTGAAAGTTTTGCCCGCCCCGGCATGTACATCTGCTCGCGCCCCAACTCTACCCAGTGCTGTGCAGTCTTGTGTGGATCCCGCTGATCCGGAGTGGAGAAGGTCCGAGGCCACCTGTCCTCTCGTGAGCCCCATCACGAATCGTGACATCCGCACCACCGTCAGTCAGTCAGTCAGTCAGTCACAGCTCGTCCCGGGATGAGCACAGCTCCACCGCCAAACAGCAGCATGCCGTCTTCTTAACCCCGCCCCTCTTCCAATCCCCGTCATCCCACGCCCCGTCCGTCCTGTGTGCCTCGTGTGACGGATGCGGAAACGAGCTGTGGCTTAGCATGAGGCAGGAAGAGAACGGCGAGCCAGAAGACCACCGGGGCCTTTAAACATAACTTTTATGTTTAACTCCTCCTGCTGTCCTCATCCGGACTCACCACCCGCATGCTCTCCATTTTTGGGGCGTACTGACTGGCACTAGGCCATCTGGGCCCACCCAAAGTCTCGTACGCTTGAGTAAATTCCTTACACTTTCCATCCTTGTGGACACAGCGGACATGGACGCAACACGCGCAATACAAATAGAACGACTAGAAATAATCCCCAGAGTGAAAAAATAAAAGAATCCCTGTTGAATTCTAATAAATTTGACATGTCATAGTCCTAACAATCCTGCCAAATCTAAAATAAAGCTTAAAAATTATGAAAAATCAGGATTTTCTACACCCTGAAAAAGTATCTTTCCTTTCCTTTTGCTTTAGAACGCCCCGTTGTCAGCCATGAGTAGGTGCACGTCAAATAGAAAAAGTTTGAATCGCAATGACAGGGATGTTTTATTTTTTTTGGTTTCTAAGTCCAACGTGAGAGACAGATTATGGACAGGGACTTTGCACTGACAAGAATGCCTTAGAGCGCCCCATTGTCAGCCATGAGTGCGCACACGTCACATAGAAAAAGTTGGAATCGCATTGATAGGGAATTTTTTTTGGTTTCTAAGTCCAATGTCAGAGACTGAAAATGGACCGGGCCCTTTGCACTGACAAGACTGCCTTAGAACGCCACGTTGTCAGCTATGAGTATGTGCACGTCACATAGAAAAGGTTTGAATCACAATGAAAGGGATTTATTTTGTTTTGTTTCTAAGTCCAACGTGAGAGACAGATTATGGACAGGGACTTTACACTGACAAGACTGCCCTAGCGCACCCCGTTGTCAGCCATGAGTGCACGCACATCACACAGAGAAAGATGGAATAAGGGTACTTTATTTTATTTTTTTAAGGGCGTAGTTGAGGCGACTCATGATGGACAAAAAAATAAAATAAAATAAATATTTGTCATTCGCCCCAATTTTTTACCACATAGTTTTTGCATGTTTTCAGCGATTGTCTTTAAACATTTAGAAAATCTACTCTCGCAATTTATTCGCGATAACCACCACCTTACACAAAAAAAAAACAATAATCATGACTTCCATAGCGTCAAAGGAAAGTCCATAATTATTAATTCACCATAATTGCATACTCGTAATAAAGACAAGCAAGTAGAAATGGCGTCAAAATGGCCTAGTGCGAGTACGCCCATATAGATTTGACATGTCACCTTTTTGGTTCACTTTGTTTTGTAGCCAGTCCACACCATCATTTATGATTATTATGCTTATTATTACCACCGCAACTCACCTGAGCAATACCTGACTGCAATGAAAGTCTGCTTGGCGGGATCCTCCAGATGAAATGACGTGTGCACCCCCCCCACACGCGCGTGTTTGAATGCAGGTCCCAGCACGACATGCCAAGAGGACTCGTGCTCCAATCAGGGCGTTTGTCTGCAGCAGTGGGAGGGCTTCACCTGCGACTGCAGCATGACGTCGTACGCCGGGCCGCTCTGCAACGACGGTGAGCCACGCTTTCATTAGTCCGGCTTTGACACTGACTCATACAATCTTTTTTTTTTTTTTTTTTCAATCCCAACAGCCGGCACCACGTACATTTTCGGCCGCGATGGTGGCGTGGTGGTCTACACATGGCCCCCCAACGAGCGCCCCAGCACCCGGGCTGACCGACTGGCGCTGGGCTTCAGCACGCAGCAGAAACACGCTGTCCTGCTGCGAGTGGACAGCGCGTCCGGTCTGGGAGACTACCTTCAGCTGCAGATAGTACGTCATGTCACAAACACACGCATTGTTGAATTGAGATTGAAAATATTTGCATCCAGCACCGGTGCGTCCGACATGAAATTGGCGGGCATGTTCGTCACAACAGTCCGGATGATAAGCCATAAAGAACCTACGCAGTCAGCCATATTGACTGGAAGGTGCTGTTTTTCAGGCATTTTGAAACACAAAACGCCCCCCCGGGAATGTGAATTGTAATTTAGGCAGAATGCTGGATTGGTGTTTTACAAGACATGTTTACGTATCATGCCCTTCATATCGTGATATCGCATCGTGAAGTTTGGATATCGTTACATCCCTAGTTTTAGCACCCTTTGGTGGCTAATTTATTAGTGCAATTTAATTTTCGTTAGGGATGTTTTGGCCTTCTATGTTTTTAAAATCTATGCTAATTGTCAGATGAAGGGGAACCTAATTTGCGTGTGAAGCGATCAATGTGTGCTTGCATTAGCAACTAAGTGCCTCAATTAGTTATTAGAGATTGTAGGTGGTTTATATGCATTGCTGTTATTTACAAAAGCACAATATTGTGCTTTTTTTAGTATAAGCTCTTTTTTTTTTCCACAATATTGTGATCTTTTTTAAATATCGCCAACCCCCCCACAATATCGTGATAATTATCATATCGTGACCTTCATATCGTGATATCGTATCATGATGTTTGGATATTGTTACATCTCTTTATGACAGAACGGACAAAAATCAACAAAATGCACGTGGGCAGCCATTTTGGTTCAAAGGTGTCATTTTTCATTATGAAACAGGAAACAAAGCCCCGGATTGCTAACAAATATTAGGATCCGTGCATCAGATTAACACAAAATTTATCATGACAGAACGCACGACAACAGACTTAAAAACAATAGTATGCTGTAAAAAGCACAGAAGGTTGTCCATTTTGATTTGCATCCGGCACCAGGCTGGCATCTGATGAACACGTTGAAATTTTTGGCTGGCGGCGCCAAGCAAGACGAGCAAGCGACAGGCGGTAAGCGTGAAAAACCTGCGTGCGTGTGTTTCCGCCAGGACAAGGGCAACATCCGCGTGGTGTTCAACGTGGGCACGGACGACATTAACATCGAGGAGAGCTCCAAGTTCGTCAACGACGGGAAGTACCACATCGTGCGCTTCACGCGCAGCGGCGGCAATGCCACGCTGCAGCTGGACGACCTGCCCGTCATCGAGCGCTACCCATCAGGTAGGGCGGCGCACCGGCGCGCAAATTCTGACCACATTTTTTGCCTTTTTGTGTTTGATATGAAACTTTTTAAACCATAAAAGTGTGACTGTTTATGCTTGATCCTTAGGCCTGTTAAATAGTGTTAAAAGGTAATATTTAATTCAGTGTTTTTTCTCACCATTAAAAGAAAATAATAACAGTTGGTGCATTTTTGGGAGACAGTTAAAAAAAAATCGATTAAAATCTTGTCCTATGTTTAACTAGTGAGAAAAATTAAGGAAAAAAAATGTTGTTTGTTTTCTTTTTCCCTTTGTTCTGTTCTCTTCTATTTAAAGTGTTAAATCTTAAGGTAGTCGTCTAAAAAAAAAAAAAAAGAAAAAGAAAAAAAAAGCAAGTGCTAAATGCTAGTTGTTGTGAGCTGTGTGTCCTGTACATGTAACAATGTAAGAACCAAAGCCATTGATGTGGCAGCTGTAACGTTATTTACCCTGTGCTCTTGCAGATGTTAACCCCTGAAATGTCTCTTTAGATTAAAGCCAATGGACAGAGAGTAAGAGTCCGCTCACTGGAAAACATCGCCGCCTGTCAATTGGCACCAGCGCAGCCGCCGCCGCCGCTGCCACACACTCCTTAAGCATAGGCATCAAATACACGCGCTCGAACCCGCGTCAATATCTCCGACATATTGGATGTGGAAAAGGGGAGGAGTGAACGTTGGAGCGACTGTTATACGCTCAAGGGCTTATTTTTATTTATTTTTTTACTTTTGACTCAATGACAAGACAAGCTCTAACACCCCCCTAAAGCATACCACAAATCCAAAGCAAAACATGTAACCACAGTGATTCTGTGCACTGGTATGCTGGCTCCCTCTAGTGGTATGCAAAAGTATCACTGAATGAATGTTCCAAACGGTGCAGTCGCTGTCGCTTTAAACTTTTTTGGATTCAAGTAAACTTCAGTTGTATTTCACTTTTAGGTGCAATACATTTGCGTTTCAAAAATTTTCAAGGTGTATTTTTTTAAGTGCAATATACTTAAATTGAATCATTATTCGTAGTTTTTCATTTTGGTTTTATTAAGCGCAGCCTTACTGTTCAGTTATATTACATTACATTACATTGTAGTATAATTATAGTGGTTTAAATAATATTACATATATTAATAAATGTCAACATTAATTATAATACAATTAATACAATTAATAAAATATAATAATAGACATATACATTAAATACTCTATTTTAGTTTTGGTCATTATGGTGCTATGTGGATAGCCAATTATTTATTTATTTGAGGTGGTACTGACAAAACAAATTAAAAAAAAATAAGCTAGTCTTATAACAGTTGTCTCTATTTGAAAGCGTTATATAAATAAAGTTGAGTTGAGTTTAAAATTTTCCATTTACTGTTCATAATACATGCAGAAAAATAAAAATGGAAAAAAATACGTTCAATAAATTTAAAAAAATTAAATTAAGTTTGTGTTTTGGTCATTATAGGTGCTATGTGGACAGCCAATTAGGTTTTGTTTTTGTTTTTTTGTTTTTTTTGAGGTGGTACTGACAAAACAAATTTAAAAGAAATAAGCTAGTCTTATAACAGTCGTCTCTATTTGAAAGCGCTATATAAATAAAGTTGAGTTGAGTTTAAAATTTTCCATTTACTGTATGTTCATAATACATGCAGAAAAATAAAAACAAAAACATTAAGTTAAATAAATAAATAAATAAAAATAATTACATTAATAATACAACTTGACACTAAAAATGTGTTGAATTGGTTAAATGTAAATGGTAGTACTCATTCAAATATCCCACAAATCACAGCTATATTTCAGGATTTGGTTATTCTAGACACATAATAAATATAACAATTACGTATTGTCGTCTTCTGAAGTTGAATCCGTTGATAGTCATGCGTACATGTATGACACATCCAATATGGCGGTCGCACTGACGCGGGCGGGCGGACCACCCCGCTCACGGCGTCTTTGTCTATTTGATGCGTATGCTCCTCCCCGCCCTCTGCCGCCCGCCCGACGAAGCCCGTTTTGACCCCCACGCTAACCATGAGCGGATCCTTACTTTCTTTTCATTGCTCTTCTTTTTGTATCCAGCTCCTGTGCCGCCATTTTGGGATGTGCGATAATTACTACTGTGTTCTCATCTCTAAATTAAAGGCAACATTGATAACGAGCGCCTGGCCATCGCCAGACAGCGAATCCCCTATCGGCTCGGTCGAGTAGTTGACGATTGGCTACTCGACAAAGGTAAAAACCCTGATTAAAATTCCTTAAAAGCTTTAAAACAATTCAATATGACTCTACATATATACATATATTATCTTGTGCACCATCAACTAACATTCTAAAACTCTTAAATCCATAATTAAGTCTTTAAAAGTTGGTCAGCTGTAGTGTGTAATAACTGTAGTGCCTGTTGTTAGTGTGTATCTGATAATATCAGGTTAAAGGGACGATGGAGAGATTTAAATGCTGATAAAAGTGATAAAAGGTGCAAGGTAAATAATAATGTTTGTTTTTAACTTTCTTCTTCCCATGTGACACTCAATTAAATGTAAAGACGTTAGTTTCTTCGTCCTAAACGTAAAGCAAGTAGCCTCTAGTCCCTTTAACAGCACTTGACAATGTTGTGCATGCTCTTCTCGGGGCTGTCCGTCCGTCCGTGCGTCTGTCTGTCTGTTTGTCTGTCGGTCCATTACCATGGCAACCATCTGTCTTCTTTCAACGCCCCCTCCTCAGCCTCTCCCCGTCTTCCTCTTCCCTCTTTGGCTCTCATCCGCGGCTTCTCTCCACATTCATCCTCTCACCACCACGCCTGGCTCGGGGTTTTGGGGGGCGGGGCTCTTATTGTGTAAAACTCAAACCTTGTTTTTGTGTGTGACTGGTGTGCTTCCTCCCCCGGCGCGCCCGTGTGTCTTTCTTGTGCGTGCGTGCGTGCGTGCGTGCGATCGGGCAGGCCGTCAGCTGACCATCTTCAACAGCCAGACGACGGTGCGCGTGGGCGGCGCCGAGCGGCGGGCCGGCATGTTCCAGGGCCAGCTGTCGGGCCTGTACTACAACGGTCTGCGCATCCTCAACATGGCGGCCGAGGGCCACCCGCACATCCGCGTGGAGGGCAGCGCCCGGCTGGTGGGCGACATGCCGTCCTCCTCCATCACGCCGCAGTCCAGCGCCGCTGCCGCCGGCAACCGCTCAGACACGGCGCCCCCCGCCGGCGACGTCAGCACCACCACCGCCACCAACAGGAAGCAGGGCGCCACGCAGCAGGTCAGAGTCGCCGACTTTTTTTTTTTTTTTTGGCCTCGTGGGTAGAGTTTTCGTTCTTTTGGTGTTTTGCACTCATTCAGTGCCATTGACGGCTATAGACGTCAACAATCCATTTTAACCCTATTAAGCCCGATCCATGAAATATATGAGAGAAATTTCAGATTTTTTGTAAACAGAGTATTTATTGGTCCTCTTGAACATTGCCTCAGTGTCAGCCATGAGTGTGCACGTCACGTAGAAAAAGTTGGAATCGCAATCACAGGGATTTATTTATTTTTTTGGTTTCTAAGTCCAATTTGCTGCGATTGGGTGGCAACCAGTCCATGGTGTCCCCCGGCTACTGCCCAAAGCTGGCTGGAATAGGCTCCGGCACCCCCCCGCCACCCTTGTCAAGGAATAAGCGGTCAAGAAGATGGCTGGATGGATGGATGGATGGATGGATGGAAATCCAACTTGAGAGACAGATTATGGACAGGGACTTTGCACAGACAAGACTGCTTTAGAGCGACCCGTTGTCAGCCATAAGTGCACGCACGCCACACAGAGAAAGATGGAATAAGGTTTTTTTTTTTTTTTTTTTTTTTTTTTTTTTTTTTTTTTTTTTTTTTTTTTTTTTTTTTAAGGCATAGTTGGGACGACTCATGGTGGACAAAAAAAAAAGAAAAGAAAAATATTTATCATATCTCCCAAATGTTCTAGCACAGTTTTTGCATGTTTTCAGCAATTGTCTTTAAACATTTAGAAACTTAAGAAAATCCCTCAATTGACATAGATTGCTACTCTCGCCATTGCACTCATTCAGTGCCATTGACTGCGATAGACGTCAAAAATCCATTTTAACCCTTTTAAGCCTGAACCATGAAAAATGAGAAAATTCTGATTCTTTGCAAATATTGATCCTTTTGAACAAGCAAAAATGATTTTGGAAATCAACATTGTGTCATATTTGATACATCCGGTCACAGTGCCTTAAATTTGTAAGTAAATAATAAACACACATATCAAACATACTAGTATTTCCCAAAATCAGAAATAACATTTCCCACTACTAACTGGGGCAATCTTGCAAGATCACTGGAAAAGCCATCAGCTGGGTGATACTGCCCTCTAATGGATTATCTGTGAAATGCATGTGTCAGATCGTATACGCCAGGGTTTTAATATTATATATTTTTTTTTAATATTTAATAAGATACATTTGGCATTATATGGCTAGCTAGGCAGGCAGTGCATGTGTCAAACAGCGCAGATTGAATCGGACATTTTGCACCATTGTGGGATGGAATACAGGTGACTCCCGGGCCAATCGAAGCGGCTCCCCTCGTTCCGATTCAAATCAATCAAAGCGCACACGGGGCCATAAAGTTTTGCACAGACGTTAAACGATATAAATGGTGTTTAATCTACAAAGCATGTGCAGATGGGGAAATTCACTATATTATTTTATATACATTTTTTTGTTCATTTTTTTTTGTTTACATTCTGTTTAATTTGTCTTTTCCTAAAGTCATCAAAGTTTTGTTTTTTTAATCCAGGTGCTATAGCGTTTGCCAAGTTCAGGGTCATGCGGGGAATCTCCTAAGAATGATAACCATACGAACGGGTAGTCTTTATGCTATGCATCAACATTTTGACATCCAAAAAAAAAAAATCATGTCATCGTCAATTCCATCAAAAAGAAAAGTCATGAGAATGCATGCGTCGAGCGGTTTGCGTGTAACGTCTTACTGCTGTGCTGAAAGAATTTTTCTGCAAGTTGCCATGGCGATAGCGAACCCCCCCACCACTACCTGCTGCCCACCCCCACCCGGTGGAATCGCTCCTCTGTGTACCCACCGCCTGCTTTTTCTTTTTTTTTTTCCCGCCCATAAATAATAGAACGCTGCCAGCTTGGCCTCAGGCATCAATAATGAATGGCGGCGCGAGACGGGTTGACGAGCGTTGTCAAGCCGTCAATCTTCGCCTCGCTCGCTCAGCGCGCCGACTTTTCAACCCCCGACTCTTGCGCCTCCGACGTCGGCGATAGACGCTCGGCGGGTGGCTGTCACGAGAACTGGGTCACATCCTCGCCGTACTGCGGCGAGTTTGCCCCGAATTGCTCTTGCAAAATTAAAAAAAAACAAAACAAAAAAAACTCTTGTGTTTGTCTACTTGAAGCAGATCCTGCCGCTTGTTGCCTGGCAACACACGCAGGTGCAGCGAGTACAATTGCAGCATCCTTGCATCACAGTGAGAGCCATCTGCACGTAAGGATTGGACGTACGAGCTTGCGCGCGATTTGTGTTGAGAGACGTTTTTTATATTCTGACACGATGAAAGGCAAGAAAAAAAAAATCCGATTAATAAATAATGCATGACCAGCGAGGAAGGGAGAGTGTAGAGGAGGGAGCGCTTGTTGGGGTGTTGATGCTGGAAGGCCAACTTGGCGCTCACGTCGGCGCCATTTTCCGCACAAGTTTCATTCCTTATGGCTCGGAACAATATTGGGATGAATATCAAAGCAGATTTGCTCATTGAAATGAATGGAAATTACGTGAATCCGTTCCAGTACCCACCAAAGACCGTTTTTATTATTATTATTTTTTTTTACGCCTTTAATAAATAGAAATAGACAGTGTATTAATGAACCAGTAATTTTCTAAGTGTTTACTAGTAAAACTGGTTCAGTTGTATTAAACTGGATTTTGACTGATTTTGCAAGGCCCACAGAATATTGTGTTCTATTGCTATAAAAGCATGGAACCTACCAAAAGGAAGATTAAAGTCTCTTCTTTCATCAGGTAAAAAAGTATGTTTCTATCTGTTTCCATTTTGCAGCTATTAGCATTAGAAGAGAGCTAAGTTTCATCAGTTTTCACAAATCTATTTACAAGGCTCTGGTTGATCTCCTTTGCTCTGCTGCCACCTGCTGGCCGTTTTTCTGTAATAACTACCATTTCTGCAACCGTTCTTTGCAGTTGAGAGGCTGCATCAAAGCCTTCTGTATACTGTAGCATTAAAAAAAACGTATAAATACGTCTTTGAGACACTTAAAACATTTTTAAAAAAAAACATATTTACTAGGGGTGTGAATTGCCTTGTACCTGACGATTCGATTCGTATCACGATTCACAGGTCACGATTCGATTCGATACCGATTAATCCCGATACGAATTTATAAGTCGATTGTTGCGATTTTTTTTCATTCAAATTTAGAAAATACTAATCAGTAAGCTTGTAAGTGTAAGATTTATATGAAAATGTATTATTTATTTATCTGAAATTTCAGTCTTATAGAGGTTGTAATCTGTTTCATGTTTGAACAGCATTAAAATAAAATATTAAGGCTTAATGTTCCGTTCATATAACATTCTTCCATGCTCAAGGTGTGAATCCTAAAAAAAAATTTTTAAAAATCGATTCTGCCGATTATTGAATCGATTCGAGAATCGCGCGATGTGGTATCGCGATATATCGCCGAATCGATTTTTTTTAACACCCCTAATATTAACACATTATTGGGAGCAAATGAGTTAAGAAAAAAACTGAATTTGTTGCCTTGCATTACCGCCAATGGCCACCATCTTTATAACATGCTAAACAGGAAAGAAGAAGAAGAAGAAGAAGAAAATGGAAGCAGCAGAACTGTCGTCATGGCAACTTTGCTGCAGCAACGATTTACTATTTACAGCACTAAAAAAGCGCAATAAGCGAACATGATTCTACTTTTGGCCACATTGCGACGCAGAATTCTATTATTTTTTTTCAATTTTTTCTGTAGTTACTGCCGTCAAAATGGGCTTGTTCCGAAATTCTACGGAAATACTCCAGAGCAACGTAGAGTCCAAAAAATATTTTTTAAAAGGTAATTAATGTGTGTACTGTACGCGTACAGTATTTGTGTCTTTAGAGGGTGTGACCGAGTCCAAGTTGGATTCTGGTTAGTTAGTTAGTTAGTTAGTTCGTTAGTTAGTTGTGGGAATGCTGAAAGCATCCCACATGTTATTCGGAATTTTATTCTCCTCACTTTTTTTGCCGAGAAACAACTCTCACATAATACTTCCGATTTATAGCGTTCAAATTTCAACTTGCTTCAAACATTCTCACCTTCCAGGCTATATACGGACTGATTCCATATTACTTACAGTACTCACACAATTTAACGTTGAATATCAACTTTTCGCCCATTCATTTTCAATGGGACTGTCGTTGAATTTTTTTCTAAGTCCCACTTTCCACGGCCACTTCCACACATATAGCTGGTCATCGTTAGCAGCTCTCTGATTCTGCTCAATGTCGCACTTGGTTTGTCATGTCTGGGGTCACGCCAGGGTTAAGTTTGAGTTCATGACCTGTTAAGCTGGGTTCACGACCGTCAGGTCAAGTGTCTGTTTTGAACTGATGTAACCATCATATAACCATCATCTAGTTTCAACTAGTTTTAGGCTATGTGATGTCGATCTTTAATCCTTTAGGTGATGTCTGGACCTTTGTAATGTTGTTCTTTAGTCTTTTACTTGCCACAACCAATCAGATCGATTCACCGTCTGTAGGTGCCGTCTGAGAATTGTGCGTGTTTCGCCGGATTATTGCTCGCTGTTCTCTGTGCTTCTCTGCAGCCCAAGGGAGCTTGGCATGCCGTGATACTCGGTGCATTCTCGTTGTTTTTCGTTTAGTCAAGCTATATGAATAAATAGTTCAACCCTTATTTGTGTCTGCGCTTTGGGATCCAACCCTTCAGCACACAACAGATTAAAAGTCAACAGAAGGCGAGGATTTGAATCCCACCTTCACCAGATTCTAGTTCAACTTTATTCTTATTCATTTGTCATTCAACTCCAAGTTACTACTTAAAAATTATTAGTAATACTACTACTACTTCTACTACCAGTAGTAGTAGTTGTAGTAGTAATCAATAGTTAATTACTTTGCAATTTTCACAGAATTTCTCCTTCAATTTCTTTTATAAGCATTAAGGTATTAGCTTTCAGCATTCCCACACAATTTCTAATTGTGCTAATAGTTAATAGTTAGTTTGTTAGTTAGATTGTGGTTAGTCTGCGTGAGTGGTTGGTTGTGAGTTGAAACTAACTGTCGGGTTAAGTTTTTTTTTTTGGTTTGGTTTTGTGTCGCAAGCCAAAATTTGAGGTGAGAAGCAACTTTTAATATCAATATTTTTTTTAATGGGATTTTTAAAACCCACCAGGTCCCGCCTCTTAAAGGCACATGCATGTTTAGTATTTTCTATAGATTTAGTACTTGCAATTTGTTTTGTTGTGTTGAAATATTTTTACAATATATGTAAAAAGTGTGTTTTAAAAAGTGTTTTTTAAAAAAAATGTGTGTATTTTCATCAGTGGTGGGCACTTGTGGAATGTTGAGCGTGTGTGATTGGCTTTTAGAGATCACCTGATCTAGACACCATTTTTGCGTCCGTCGTTTCTCTTCCACAATATTTGACGCTTGTGTATTGACTATGACGTCTGATTGGCTGTTGGGAGTCAGCTGATCAAATCTCTTCTTTTTTTTTCATCGTTCTTTCTTCCGAGCTCTCGATCATCTCCCTCAGCGACTTTTCAGCCTTTCGTACTTTTCACTTTTCCACATTTATTTATTTTAGCATCCAACACATCGCCCTCCCCTTCCTCCTCCTCCTCCTCCTCGTTGTGCCTCCTCCCACCCTCTCCCACTCCGCCAAATCCAGCCCCGCGATTGGCCGCCGCTCTCTCCTATCTCACCATCTGCGGTTGTAGAGCTCCTTTCTTTGCTTTCCCTCCTGGCGTCGGCGGCACTCCTTCGCGTTTTAACCTCCTGCTGCTTTGCTCATCCACGGGAGCGATGGAGCCGGCAGTGTGACTTTCCGCGACCGACAATCCCTTGGAGGGGAGGATTAAAAAAAAAAAAGAAGCAAAAAAAAAAGTGGGGTCACCATGTGTGAACTTGGCGGTCAGGGAGGCTTGGATGGTCGCTGGCACTGTTCGGCTGCTCAGGTAGAGAGCTTGCTTGCTTTTTTTTTTTTAAACTCAACTTTTCTGTGGTGAGACAATATGAAGGGTGGAGGATTGATTATTCGATTTTTGGCTTGTTGTGGCGGTTGATGTTCAATTCAGTCTGTTTTTGTTTGTCCTGGCTTGCTTCCTGTTCTTGACGAATCAAATATTTAGCTTTTTTTTTGTGGGGGTGGTGTGGCTCAGAGAGGTCAACAAACTCACTGAATAATGTTTTTTTTTTTTTTTATGTCAACATGCCAACCTGGTTGAGTTTGAAGGTAATGTTGTCATGTTTGCCAATTGAGTGGTGATCAGCTGCTTGGAAGCGGCCGCACTCACCCACTTTTTCACACTCAGTGGTTGGAAAAGCAACCAAGAGGATTTTTTTTTTTTTTTAAGTCTTTCTTCCAGGCCAGAGCGCATCATAAAGTTGTTTTTTTGGTCATAATCTTATGTAAGCGCCTCAAACGCACGCGTACGCAGGTCACGCCGTTTGTCACGCGCAGGAAATGACGTTTGAGTGAATTTGGTTTACGTAGCGAGTAATGACGTAAGAATACGCAAGAAGGCAAGCTCAGTTAGTACGTTTGTCGTTGGATTGTTTTGTGGTGTGTTTTTCATACAAAAAATGTTTACTGCACTGGTGACTTGCAAGTTTTAGTAGGTTAGTGATAATACTACAGAGTAGGGATGCGCGATAATATCGGCGGCCGATAATTATCGGCAATTATCGACCAATTTGACGTCAAACAGATAAACCAGATAATAGAGAAATCTGCCGATAATTATCGGCAATTTGATTTCATACAGATAAACCAGATAATAAAGAAATCAGCAATAATTTATAGACATGCCACATTGGTCCATCTGTTGTGGTTGTGGCTCATATCAATAAAACTCAGCATCATGGTGCTTTTACATACATTGAAACATTGTACAAAGTTTATACAATCTTTCAATATATTTGTTAGGACCCGAAAGCATATTTGTATTCAAGTTCATTTTGCAAACAATTATCGGCTTACTTATCGGTTAACGACATCGGCACCTCTAAATTACTGGTTTATCGGCATCAGTTGAAAATAGCATTATGATGCATCCCTACTTCAGAGCGTTCACGCTTTAAGCACAACTTCAAGTTAAATTAACAGGTACATTATGTTGAGTAAATTAAGCAATTTTTTTTTATTACAAATAAAAAATTGTCAATTGCAACATATATTTGCTGAAAATTAAAAAATAGTCAAAAGACCAAAAATGTGTTTGAATGTTATTGTGGAATTTTTATTTTTATTTTTTTCTTGACTTGCATCATGCATGGTGTTTTATTTTTCATGTATTCAGGTTGTCATCAGGTTCTAAATTTTTAGTGAATATTCACTTAACACAGCTCAGCAAAGCCAATGTGTGCCCTAAATTGGATCTAAATAATAATAATAATAATAATAATAATTATAATAATCTTTATTGGCAGCAGCATTTAAAACCACTTTAATGCAAATGTTAATGCTAAATTATTTAAAAACAAATGGAAAACACATGATTATTTCTCAAGATATGAAACTATAGTTACTCGCATTCCTGAAAAAAAAAAATAGTTGAAAATTTAGCTTGATGAAATTCTGACATTGATTTTCAAAAAGCTATAAAATGTGAGCTTGCAGCGTGGAAATGAACTTGAACGGACGCAATCACGTGCGTTGCGGCTTCATTTGCGCGTTTTTCACGGCTCTTTTCTGAAGAAGAAACTTTCTCCATCTCCATGAAAAGCTCCTCTATTGTTCCACCGTGCCACTCACTCCCCTCTTCCGCTTTTTATCCCGGCCAACATCTACTGCAATGCATCACAATCCAATTTTAATTTAGCGCTGGCACGAGCAAGCGCACACACGGGAAACACGCACGCATGGTACATCTCACGCTTGTGAATACGCGCGCCGTGTTTCCCTCCTCGCTAATTCAAATCATCACTGCCACGCCCGCCAGCATTCATTTTCTTTCTAACATCGTTTTTTTTTTCTTTTTTGGAGGAGGCTGAAGTTGGCGTCGCCATGGCAACAGGGGCAGGCAGGGAGGGAGGTCGGGTGCGGGGGGAGGGAGGGGCCGACAGATCAATGCGGGTTCGAGGTGCTCAGTGTTAAAAGTGGAGCACGGCCGTTGCTCATTTATGTCGACACAATGCAAAGCGAGTCGTTTGTTGAGCCCAGGAACATATTGACGTTTGTTTCTTTGGAAAATGGTTATTAAAAAAAAAAAGAGAATTTTGGAAAGATCTGAGGTTCGCCGGATGTTGCGAAGTCAGTCGTGTGAACTTGGAGGTTGCCATCCTCACTTCTAGTATCTGTGACGTTGAATGTGTACTGGCATTGAATCAGAAATTAGGGTTGGCCTTTCAACTGGCTAAAGCGTTGGCTGTCACGTGTTAGTTTTAGTTTTAGTTTTTTGTATGGAGCATTTGTGAGTGTAATTGCAAAGTGGGAAAAAAAGGTCACTCTGGTTTTATGCTTAGTTTTAGTATTAGTTTGTTTTTTGCATGGAGCATTTGTAAGTGCAAGTGTAAAATGGAAAAAAGGTAACTAATTTTTTAATACTTAGTTTTAGTCTTAGTTTTAAGGTCAATATAATCTTCTGTAATAAAGTAAAATATATTTAAAATGAACATTGGACAAAAAAAATGTCGCTTCAGTTAGTTTTCTATTTTCTATTCTATTTTTTTTAAGCATTTTTTCCTTTTATTTTCATTAATGAGAATGATTTTCCAATTTAGTTATTTTAATACTTTGGCTCTTAGCAGCGGTAGCCTATAGGGGTGTTAAAAAAAACATTTGATTCGGCAATATATCGTGATATCACAGCGTGCAATTCTCAAATCGATTCAATAGGCGGCCGAATCGATTTTTAAAGATCCATATTTGGTGGAAAAATAGTGAACAAATCATCTTACTTAGGGTCAGGGTTCATAGCTTAATCCCTTAATCACGGAAAAGAATGTTATATTAATGGAACATTAAGCCTTAATATTTGATTTCAATGCTGTTTAAACATGAAACAGATTACAACCTGTTTGTTAAATACAGTGGCTCACGACGGAAGTTTCCGACAAGCAATACATTTTCATACAATTCTTTAGTGTACATGTACAAGTTTACTGAATAGTATTTTCTAAATTTGAGTAAAAAAATCGCAACAATCAACTTATAAATTCATTAAGCGGGATTAATTGGTATCGAATCGTGACCTATGAATCATGATATGAATCGAATCATCAGGTACTAGGCAATTCACACCCCTAGTAGTCTATATTAAATATGCTATAATAATAATAATAATAATAATAATAATAAATAATTTAATTTGCAGGCACATTGAACTTTTAGTGAGTGTGAAATTATGAAACATCTTTTCTTTTGCCTTCTTTCCTCTTGGCTTGTGGGGGGGACTGCACAAACCAGCGATATAGCGAATAATATGCAACCAAAGTACGATGAAAAATGTGCAATCATGCAAATGTTGAACTGGGGAAAGATGAAAAAGAAACTGGCCTTTTTTTTTGTGTTGTAGCTCACAGTTGAGTGGTTGGGAATCAGCGATGTAATGAGCATTTGTGTTTTGATGATGAGAGCGATAATAAAGGCATCCGCATGCGCCCCCCGGGGGGTCCTAACAGGAGCCAGTGTTTGCTTCCTGTACAGCCACAGCTTGGGAGGGGGTTGTCATTCAAAACAAACACCGCCGCTAACGCTGACCTTGTCTTGGCAGTCGGCGGACGACATCCTGGTGGCGTCGGCCGAGTGCCCGAGCGACGACGAAGACATCGACCCGTGCGATCCCAGCTCAGGTGAGAGACCCCCTTCACCTGAAACTCCCACCACCTGCCCCGCCCCATTCTCATGCATGTCTGCTGTTTCACACGAGTCCTTCACTCTCCTTTTTTTTTTTTTTTTCCTTCTCTTCTGTCGCCACAATGAATTATTCACAGGCTACTTTTTCCTGGTTTGTGCCTGCAGGCGTTACCTAACACTTCGCTCGCCCGCCCACGCGCTTCCTCTCGCTCTCATCCTTCCTACCTCCTCCTTTATGCGTTCCCGTCTTCTTTCTCCTCTTTTCTTTCCCGTCATTTTCACACCCCGAGAGGATTTGCATGCAAATGATTTTGCGTGTTATGCGCTGGCACACGGCACTGGCACGTTTTGCTGCTGCGCTGTGGTCACGCCTGATGACTTATTACCTCAAATTGGCAAGCCCCCGTGGAGCAGACGTGCCGTTGCTCCAATTAAGTGCGGCACCTCAAATGGAAAGCTCTACTAGGGATGTAACCAGATCCAAATCCCTCATCTGGCCATTCGCGTGGATCTTAAATGTAGGTGACCAAAAACATGCCTAATTGAAGTTAAACTGCCCTAATAAACTAGTCATAAGCGGGTGCTAGAACTAAAATATAACGACGCTGATATTGTGGCAATTTTAATGTCATGATATTGCCATGATTGTTACATTACCTTTACATTTAAAGGGATACTTGACTCATTGAGACATTTTCAGCAGTAAAAAGTTAATATTTTTTTCAGTAATTAATGTGGTAACTTCATTATTTTTCATGTACAATTAATACCTTTTTTTAAAAATATTTTTTTCACTTGCTGTCGACTGATGATGACATCACCTGCGCTGAGGAAGTAGGTAACGGCCAATTATGGCTCAGTTTACTGACCATAACGAGAAAGCAGGTGATTGGTCATTACCTACTTCCTCAACACAGGTGATGTCATCAGTCGACAGCAAGTGAAAAAAAAAAAGTTTTTAAAGGTATTAATAGTACATGAAAAATAATGAAGCTATCAAATTCATTGTGGACAAAATAGTAACTTTTCACTGCTGAAAATGGCACAGTGAGTTCAGTATCCCTGTAAATTACCGTTTCAACATCATTTTTCAAAATTTATACCGCCTGAAAGTCCTACGTGGCATCAATAAAGCTGCTGTTTGCAACAATTAAGTGCCGCACCTCAAATAGAATACACTTTTTTTTTAATTACTAGGGATCAAACGATATCCAAATCCTTCATCTGGCCATTAGCATGGGTCTTAAATGTAGGTGGCCAAATCATGCCTAATTAAAATTAAAATGCGCTGATAAATGAGCCGCTAGAGAGTACTAGAACTAAAATATATACGATATTGTGGAAATTTTAATGCCACGATATTACCATTATCAATACATTATCTTTACCTTTAAATGACCTTTTTAACATAATTTTTCAAAATTTATACCCGCTGTAAAGCAGACATGGCATCTGTAAAGCTATATCTTGATATCATGTTTAAATCATGTTGTAGCACATTTTATTTGTTATTTGAGAAATATATTAAATGTGCAGTCAATCCCTGCATAGTTGAGGTTCGACACCCACCGGTTTTGTATATTTGTAGATTTAAAAAATAAATATGTATTTTATCATGTTTTTAGGCGTTTTTTTTTTCCAATTATATGCAAATAGCAGACTTGACTATAATATATATATATATATATATATATATATATATATATATATATATATATATATATATATATATATAAAAATGATTGACTCGTGTTTATTTATTTAGCAACTTAATTTATTCAATCACATACTTGTTATTAACCTGTGATGTAAATTTTATTTACTTGTATACTTACAATGTTTGTTTTGTTCTTGTTTTGCTTATCTTTACTGCATGACCGATTTCTGTTCCATGTACAGCACTTAGTATACAGCAATTCTTGTTTTATAAAGTGCTTTATAAATTGAGTTGAGTTGTATTATAATATTTTTCCAATACCCCCCCACCTGGCAGCACGCCCCCCCCTCCCGGAGGTGAAGGTGTTCCCGGGCCCGTCGGAGGTGGTGCGTGAGAGCAGCAGCACAACGGGCATGGTGGTGGGCATCGTGGCGGCGGCGGCCCTGTGCATCCTCATCCTGCTCTACGCCATGTACAAGTACCGCAACCGCGACGAGGGCTCGTACCACGTGGACGAGAGCCGCAACTACATCAGCAACTCGGCCACGCAGCCCAACGGCAGCGCCAAGGACAAGCCGCTCGGCATCACCAAGATCTCCAAGAACAAGAAGAACAAGGACAAGGAGTACTACGTCTAACCTTTATATATATACACTATATATGTATTCCAAAAAAAACCAAACAAACTAAAGGCTCATTGTACATAAATAGGTATATTCTTCCCAAGAAAAGACATGCGACGGGCGTTTACACGGACACGGACACGGACGTTTACTCAACAGTACACACATCCAAGCACAAACACGGACAAAATGTACAAAGCGAGCAGAGCCTCAGGAGGACCGGGCTCCTTTTCTTTTCAGAACCATTCCAGACGGACGGAAGCATGATCGACAGTAGTCGGGCGCCCAGGGGAGAAAAAAATCGGGGGACTATTAATTGCTTCAAAATGTCAGTCGTCCTTTTTGGGGACAATCCATTGGATCATGTTGCCTCTCGTGCTTGTCCTCGTTAGGGTCGCAGGTGCGATGGAGCCTATCCCAGCTGACTTTGAGCAAAAAGAGGGGGGAGGGGCCAAACAAACAAACAAACAAACATTGACAGGCCTTGGCTAACTTCAATCAGCAAGGGAGGAGAAAATACTCAAATGTGATTATCATATCAGGTGTGGCCTGCTTTACAAGAACGTTGATGTGTCGATACACGCATACATATTTGTGATCGGAAATAGTGAACATTTACGATTTGCTTTCCGATTCATTTGGGGAGAAAAATCACTCGGTGGACGCCAAACCACATGATGATCTTTCGGAGACGTCAGATAATCGGGACTTTGATGGCAAGAGATGGGAAATGCTCCAGTTTGGCCCAATTGTCAGTATGGGTGTCGCCTGGTTGGAGCTTGTAGTGACCACACCTCAATTGGTCATCGTCAATATTGCACAGGTTGAACATTTACGATTTTCCATCTTAACACACGAACACCATAGGATAATCACTCACTATAATCTATCAGAGACATCTGATTATCTGGCATCTGATAACTCGAGAAAATACTCAATTTTGGCCCAATTATTGGTCTGGGTGTAGCCTGCTTTACTGGATTCCAGTTTGGACCAGTAAATATTGAACATGTTTAACATTTACGATTTCCCAAGCAGATCTTAACACACCGAACACCATAGAATAATCACTCACTATAATCTTTCAGACACATCAGATAATCTGGACTCTCCTTACTTTGTCAGAAAAGGGGGTGAAAATGCTCAAATTTGGCCCGGTTATCAGTACGGGTGTAGCCTGCTTTACTTTTATCCGGTGTGGACCAGCCACAATGATTTATGATCGTAAATATTGAACATGTTTAACATTTACGATTTTCCATGCAGTTCATGGAGGAAAGGTCACTTAGTACACCCCACACCGCAGGATAATCACTCGCCAAAATATTTCTGAGTCATCAGATAATCTGGCCTCTGCTTACTTTGTCAGAAAAGGGTGGGAAAATGCTCCAATTTGGCCCGATTATGCAAATGGAGGTATCCCGCTTTATCTTAGCTTCATGTCAGTACCGCAGTATATATCGGACTGATTGCGTTCAGTGCAGCGATCCTTTTTTGTTCCTTTCATATCGTATTCCTTCTATAGACAAACATCAAGTCGGCAATTGACATTTTTTCCCTTTAAGGACATGAAGCACATAGCGGAGAAATTGTGGGTCTGCTCGCATGTGCGTGTGTAGAGGGAGCGCCAAAAAAAAAAAAAAACAAAGCATCAAGATGTTCAGAACCCTTTCAAGTATCTTCCCAACAGTAACAAGAAAAGGAACAAGGACACGAGCGTCGGGACGGGCCGGGAAATCAGGGTGCGGCCGCAAAAGCCGGCAGATGCTTTGTTTTGGACGGGAAACGTGCGGGACATTTTACCCCTGGGAGACTTCACATGCTACCTACACACTTCACATACTGTATGAGGACCTGCACTTTCTTAAAAAGAAGAAAACCACGATGAGGATGAAGGATATACTGACTCTCTGGGGAGTTGTTTGTCATTGCACGTGAAATTGTGGATTTGTACCCGCAGACAGGCGGAAGGAGACGCCGCCGCCACCATCTTAGAGTCGCATCGCGGAAGAGACAAAATGTCCTCCACGGAGCCTGTGGAGAAAACTTGGGTTGACGCCATCCGCTCTTGCCTACTTTTTTGTGTGTTTTTTTTTTTTTTTTTTGTGCCCCCCAAATCCTGAACACGATGTACAGTGGTACCTTGACTTACAAATTTAATTCACATCGTATCTCAAATCAACTTTCCTCATTGAAATGAATGGAAATGCTATAATCCGTTCCAGCCCGCTTATAAAACACCCCAAAAATTTGTTAGTGTGTTTCTAATGAGAAAAATAGTTCACACATACATATATGTATGCGTGTTTGTTTTTTACAACAAATTTAGTTTTAAATCCAAACTCATGGAAAACAGTAGCAACCAAATATTTGAAGTCAAAAGTGAAGTAAAGTGAAAATAAATATCTTGGAAATTTGATTTACCACCGCCCTGACAAATATGAAAGATTAAAAAAAACAAAATCATGTATATAAAATGAGGCTTCAAAATCTTTAAAAATCAAGCCATTATGCCCACTGAATCTCCACGGCAAGAAGTGCTAGCCCTCAGCTAGCTCGCAAGCTAACCGACTTCTGGGACTTCTCTCATCCGACGGACGGGTGGCTGCGGGCTCATCCGCGGTGTCCGTCAACTTCTCGCTTCTTCTGTAAAATGTAGCATCCATTTCTGGAGCATGGCTATAGCTAATTAGCTAGCTAGCTAGCTAACTGAACACTGTTGTAGTGCAAATGGGCCTAAGTAATAACTCAAATTGATCCTTGCACAAGAAACGGAAAATGTGAGCACAAAACACAAAGTAAACAACATGAACGCCGGATGTTGTGAAGCACAAATCGTAGGTCAAGACAAAGCGACAAAAACGTGTTTTTGTTTTGTTTTGTTTTTTCTCCCCCCCCCCCTGTTGGTCCGCTTGTAAGTCAAGGTAACTGCTGTCGATCCACACGTGTGTCGGTGCCATAACGCCAGTTTTCCAGTTCTTCCACGCGATGCATGTCGGCAGAACGCAATGAAAAACAAGTGCGTGTGTGTTATGTGTGAGAGCTGACCGTCGTGTCAGACCCGCCATCTTCCTTTTTCTTTTATTTCCCTGCTTCATGTTCTCGCCATGAGACGTCTCTTCTCTCTTCTTTGGTCTTCTCCACCCCGAGCGTCCGCCGTAGGTTGTCCCATCGACCATCCGATATGATTTTCTACATGTGTACACTTTTTCTACAGTATTTTGCGTTGATTTTTATTGTTACGGTTCTTTGATGAACAGAAAAAGTGGAAATTTATTATGGAAAAAAAAAATAGTTTTGAAGATTAATGAGTAAATAAAATATTACCCAAGTGAGCCGGCTGCTGTGCGTGCGTGTGCGTTGGTCGAGATGGAGAAGCCACAAACTTGATTTTCTTTTTCTTTTCTATCTTTTCCTTCTGCTCCCTTTTGTCTTGGCCTGGAGGCTTTTTTATTGGTCGCCATCTGTGGCGACTTTGACTGCCAGCAACTGGGACAGTGACAAACATTTTTATTTTTTTTGTTACATTGGCAGGCCAAGTATTTGATAACTGGACGATCAGCAGCGCCTTTGTGAAGACCCTGGCAGATTAGATCTCTCTGAGACTGAAATCTGATTGACAAAAAAACAAAACAAAAACAATTCATCCGGTAAGTGAAGCACTTGTTCCAAAAAATTTTTTGCAGAACTGTTGAACCTCTTTCACATTTTCATCCCCCCTGCACCGGTTGACGAGTCGTCAACATTTTCATCAAGACGTTCATGTCATCATCACGCTCGCGCACACTCCGGCACATCTCCTTTCAAATGATCTCCTCTTTATGCGTCCGCGTTTTTGTCGAGAGCGCGTCTGCATTTTAATCGCCTTGCTTGCGGCCGTGTGTGTGCGCGTGTGCGCACGCACACACGCAGAGTATGTCCTTGCGAGCGAACAGAACATTTTGTCATATGCAATCAAAGCTTGCGCCAGACTCAACACGCTGTCCTTTTATTGTCGACTTTATTGCTTCAAATGAGACACAAATGGCCACAAAACTGTCCTGCTTTTTTATTTTATTTGATTTTATTTTATTATTTTTTTTCCCCTTCCCCCTTTTGACTCCCTTCCCCAGGGTAGCATGAAGGCGAAACAAAACTAGCATGCTAATCAGAGTGTGGGCCTCCTCCAAGGCCAAACTGTTCTTATTTGAATCGTCGCATTTTTTTTGTTTGGTTTTGTTTTGTTCTTTTATAGCGAGTTGTGAAATATAGCATCACCCATCCGTTGAGTATATGTGGTTTAAATTTGGTAGCAATTGGACAAAATGGCTTCATGCACCTAAAATGGCCGCTTTAAAGAAAAATGGCTGACTTCCTGTTTCTTTTCGGGTATGGAGTCTTGAAACTTTTTAATGTGTCTGCTCATGATAGATAGATATGTCATCCAAACTTCATGTTGCGAAATGGCCAAAACTTGACTTTGAAACTACCATTTTAGGGGCCTAAGATGGCTGTTTCAAAGTAAAATAGCTGACTTCCTGTCTTTTTAGGTATGGCTTTTTGAGATTTTTTTTTTGATTTTTTTTTGGGGGGGGGGGGCTACTCATTGTAGACATGTCTGACAAACGTCATGTTTCCAAGTGAGTTTAACATTTCAAAATGGCCGCCTCAAATCAATATTGGCTGCCCTCCTGTGTCGTTTTGGGTATGGGCTCTTAACTCATTCACTCGCTGCCATTTTCACTGAAGCAACCCCCTTCGCTCCCAGCTGTTTTACTGGATTTTGACTCATTTTGCAAGGCCCACAGAATACTGTGTTCTATTGCTATAAAAATGTGGAACCCACCAAAAGAAAGATTAGAGTCTCTTCTTTCATCAGTGGGGGGAAAAAAAAGATATTTCTGTCTGTTTTCCGTTTTGCAGCAATTAGCATTAGAATATAGCTAAGTTTCATCATTATTCACAAAATTTGTTTGAAACTGTGGGGGAAACAGCCTTTTTGCAACATGGCCCTGGTTGATCTCTTATACTCTGCTGCCACCTGCTGGACGTTTTTTTGTAATAACTACCGTTGCCATTACCATTCTCTTCAGTTCAGAGGCTGCATCAAAGCCTTCTCTATGGTCTAGCATGAAAAACATTTTTAAAAAATTTTTATAAATACATCTTTGGGACACTGGTAATATTTAAAATAGAACATATTTATACGTTGTTTTTTTTGTTTGTTGTTTTTTGAGCAAATGAGTTAAAATACAGCTCCCAAAGCCTGTTTTTCCAAGTTACCTGAAGTTTGGAAGTCATATTTGTCACGCGCAGAGACACAAAAAGTCTCATGAAGAACATGCCCATATAAAGAAACAAGAAGTCATCCATCCAAGTGGAATTTTCAGGTTTCAGCCAAAAACTCATTCTCCTGTTTTTGCCTGATAATGTGGATCGTACCAGAATTGGACAGCAATACAGACCATTTATTTTATAATTTTGTCAGTTTTTTTTTTTTTAGATAATACATTTTTCTACTTTTTATGAGCTTTTATTTAGCTGTTTTTGTCGCAACCCTCTTACAGATACTCTGGCTTTAGGAAAACATTTTCAACAGTATTGCTAAGTGAATCCTAAGCAATTAAATAAAAGTTACATTGTATATGAATACTGATTTCATTTGAATCTGCTAACTAACAGGGTTGCAAACCAGAACTAAATACTCGTTTCGGCGGTTTTCCTCAAAAGTACATGCTAGCTGAGTTAGCTACAATGCTAACTGGTCAAGAACAAACAAAAGCTATGTAATAAAAATTAAAATTAAAATCTGATGTTGTGAGTAATCTGGTTGCATTGAAAAATGGAAGCTTGCTAAGATATAATGTTTAATCCGCTGAGCCATGTTGCTCACTATTTTTTTTTTTTTATCTCTTCCTCTCGATGACGAAAAAGGTTTTGGCAACCAGCTTGTTTTTTTTTTTTTAATGTTGAGTGTATATTTACTACTATTTAAAATGATTGTGATAAAATAACACATTTGAACAATTATGAAGGGGACATTCATAAAATAAGACCACAAAAACTGATTTTAAACAGATTTTTTTTTTATTTTTTTTTATTCTGTTCTGTGTGATATTTGAGTTGTTCATCAAGAGGGAAGGACTTGAGGAAGCCACGCCCACAAAAGCCCCAACCTTGTTTCTCATGCCAGCTCATTCTCAAACTGGAGTGTTTTGTGTAAGATGTTCGTGCTACGTTAGAGTGACGAGAAGAAACTGGGCGACAATTAGCGTGTTCGGACCTTCAGGATGATGATGATGATGCTGCTGATGATGATGATAGTGATCATGGAGGTCCAGACGACCGGTCAGTCTCGACAAGCTGTTGGCTTGTGTCACCACATCCACGCGTCAGACTCCGACATCCCAAGCGGCATTTCCTCCAACACGCAATGCCTGTGAGTACACTTATACACACAGAATAAAGTACATTTCTGTGGAATTATATATTAGTATTAGAATAACATTTAAATCCATTTATTTTTATTTTTTTCATTAATTTCAATTTTTTTGCACATTTTATGTAAATTTTTTTTGTGGCATTAGTAAGTTATTTTTATTTTTGCTCCTTAGTTTAGTTTTACTTTTTTTTTTTTTTTTTTACAAAATTATGTAGGTTTTTGTAATATTAATGTTGTGAATTTTTAATCAATATTTGTAGCTTGGCTTCATGTTTGGGGTTTTGGGAGGTTGTGTATGTTTTTATCCAATTTTATTATGTATTTTAATAATTTTTAGATGAGTTATTCTTGTATTTGTAACACTTTGATATAGATTTTTTTTTTTAAATAACTTTTTAATTAATTTGTTTTGGTCATACAAACGAGAAAATGTCATTAGCACTTCTTTGCATTTGCCGCCATTCATCAAGAGGCCCTCCTTGTTTTTTTTTATTTTGGAAGAAAAATGTATACTAGGAAACTTGTAGTAAACATTTGAAAGGGGAGTGATCTTCAAAAACTCACATTACTGTATATGCATGGTCATAATCACATACTGGCATTTGCACTGATTTGTTAGTGCAAGTTGCCCAGCTGGCGATGTGTGTGTTCCCTCCAAGGTCAAGGCGGCTCAGTGCAGGTGTGATCCCGTCCAAAAAAAAAAAAAAAAAAAACGAAGGACGAACCTCCCTGACTGCATGCAAAACACGCACACAAAACAAGACTAATAGTTGTGCATGTGCGTGCGTTGGTCAACAGGGAGGTGAAGAGGACCCAAATCCGAGTGATTTGTGGCAACGCCTTCGCTGGCCTTCAGAATCTCAGGAAAGTGTGAGTGGGAATATTCATTTTCTCTATCACTGCAATCAAATATTTTTTAAGTATTTTTTCCCTTACTAATTGTTGACTTTGGAGCAAATTCCTACTCAATTTCCACCATTTGTGCTCACCTGCAGGGAAATCATTGACAACCGCGCCCTAAAGACGGTGGCCAGCTTGGCTTTCTCCCGCCTCCATCGCCTGGCCAACGTGTAAGTGACACGTGAGCGGTGTGTCGTTTTATTTGAATCCGCAGTGTTTCGTCTTCGGTGTGGAACGTGACGAACTCTGGCGGAGACTAAACAGGAAGTCGAGAACGAAGTCCTGGGAGAGACTTGTACGTACGTGGCGTGTAGACGACTGCAAGATCTTTTCAGATCTAATCACAACCTCCACCAAGGTCAAGCGTGTCCAGCTGAGTGGTTTGATAAATAAATGAGGTGCTTGGCGATGTTGTTCCACTCCACTCCAGTAGATGGCAGTGAAGTGTGTGCTAACATACTGCTGGGTTTTTGTTCCGTGCCTGGTGGGGTCACGTTCCTATGCATGTGTACTGTATTCACTTGGGGAAAAAAAAAATCTCCTGTTTTTCTGACTTATTTTTTGGGAAGCCTTGTTTTTTTGAGTATTTTCTTTATTTTTCTGTTTTGCTGAATATTTTTTTTCAGTTTTACTGAATATTTGTTTGTCATCAAAAAAAATTCCGAAAAACAGGGGGAAAATTATTCAGAAAACAGGAGGGAAAATTACTCAGAAAAACAGGGGAGAAAACATTATTGGAAAAAAAAAAAAAACAGACAAAAAAATATTCCAAAAAACAGAGCACCAACTTCTGCTTTTCAGAGTATTTTTTTCCCCTTCTTTTTTTTTATTTATTTATTTTTTATTTTTAACCTCTGAACTCCGAGTGAACTTGTTGCAGAGCACTGACCTGTTTATATGACTGGATAGCCAATAGCCCATACACGCCATTGCAAGCCGTTGAAGTCACAGGGCGGCCATCTTATTACTCCCACCTCACGAGCAGCTACTGTATATACTATACGGTATACGCACAGAAGAGACATATACAGCTCGTAGTGTAGGGCTGGAGGTGGGGTGGGAGGTTTTGTGCTAGTCACTATTTTTAACAAGTTTTTTTGAATAATGTTTTTCCCCGTTTTCCTGAATAACATTTTTTCTCCTGTTTTTCTGAGTACGGTAATTTTCCTCCTGTTTTTCCTTAATATTTTTTCCCCATTTTTCTGAATATGACCAAAACAAATTCAATAAAACAGTAAAAAAAATATTCAAAAAAAAAAAAAAACAGAAAGAAATACTCAAAAAAATCAAAGCTCCCCAAACAATTAGTCAGAAAAGTTAGTTTTGTTTTTTTTTCAAGTGTATGCAATACGCTTCCGTAGTTTCCCACCTCAAAGCAAGCAGATTGTTTCTCTTTGTAACTCAAATAATTAGCTAGTTAACCAGCTAGCTGCCAAACAACAACAAAAAAACATTTTTTTTCAATACATGGTGGTCACTTGGCCCCAATGTGAGCAGTGTGTAATGTCAACTTAAGATGTACGCTAAAATCTCTTCTCAAAAAGCTTTTTCTCCAAAGTTGTTTTTTTTTTTTTTGTAGAGAGACTCCTGATCTCTAACTAGTTTGCTTCCTAACCAGTTAGCAAACCAACAAATTGCTCTTTCACATCTCTTCCTGGCAGGTTGCTTAAAAAAAAATAAAAAAAATCCAAGTAACCAGCAAGCCAGTTAGCTAGCCAACAAAATTGCTAGTTAGCAGCCGCCCCCCTACTTCTACACGAGCTGGGTCACTGCCCCATTTAGCCCCAGTGCAAGCAGATTGTAACATAGAACAAGCAAAAGGTTAATGAAGACTATTTTTTTATTTTTTTCATGAGTTGACTAACTTGCAGACCTGCTGTATTTATAACAAAATGGGCAGTTAGCATTTTTTTTTTTATTCTACCATTGCTGTACCTGCTGGCCATGATGCTATGAATTGTAATGTCAAAATGTAAGGAGATGGTAATCAAGGTAAACATGGTAATAACTACTAAAGTTTAAAATGTTCCAAATTTAAAATAATAATTAAAAAAAAATATATATATATATTTTTTTTTTTCCTTACAGCTTCATCTCGGAAAACAGCGCGTTGGAGTCAATTGGAGCGTTTGCTTTCTCAGATCTCCCCGAACTCAACGAGCTGTGAGTTCCGCTGCCAATATAGCCGTTAATAAAAAAAAAACAAAAAAAAAACAAGTTAGCGAATCTTGCTGCGCTGTTCCAGGATAATCACCAAGTCCAAACATCTGACGTACATCCACAGAGATGCCTTCAAGGACCTCGTCAAGCTGCAACGTCTGTGAGTTAGCTGTTCATTTCACAAAGTACGCAAAAGTACTCACTACTGCAGTACTTGAGCAGATGTTCAGATACTTGTGAAACAAACAAAAACTCATAAAAGTACTATTTCAACTACTGTACATAAGTAACGTAAAAAAAACTAACTACATAATACAATAGTAAAAAATAGTTTTGATTTTTATCTTTCTTATTGTAAGATTATGAAAAAAAGACATTTTATTTTCACAATTTTTTTTTCTTTATATTCAACAATCTGCTCGCATCGTTGCTAAGTGGGACACTGCCACGGATTAGGAGGAACATAATGCTAACTGACAACTTTGTTAGTTAGCTAGCTAGCTAGGTACAGTAGTTACTCTGATTATCAAGAACCCAACATGGATTTTACTTTAATAAATACTTTAAAAGGATTAAGACTAATATTTATTCTGCCTCATAAGACCCCAAAATCTGAATCAGTTGAAATTTCAATTACAGTTCAGTCTTTCTATATACGTCATGTAGTCATCTGTGGAGGGGTTTTTTTTTAAAAAGAAAAAAAAGTAAAACGCCTCTGAAGAAAGTACAGATACCAGTTATCAAATATATGGAGTTAAAGTAAATAGGTGGTCATAAAAAAAGTCCAGATACCTGTAAAATCTACTCAAGTACTGTAATAATAAGGAAGTATTTGTGCTTCGTTGTGGTGTGCACTTTTCAGAATCATCTCCCACACGGGAATCACCACCTTGCCCGATTTCTCCAAGATGCACTCGGCCGTCGACAATTTACTGCTGTAAGCATCCGCGCACAGACACTTACACTCATACGCTTAACTTATACCTTGCATATGAATATGAATGTTTCCGTGCATTTGGCGTTGCCTAGCAACCTGCATGATAACAGTCGCATACAGGAAGTGCCCGCCAATGCCTTCAACGGCGTTTGCACGCAAGCCATCAGCGACATGTGAGACATTACACTTATTATTTATTTATACTATATTCAAGCATTATCATTATGACTATCATTATTTTTCGGACCATAATCGAGTTTCAAAAAAATGAGATCAAATGTTTGAAATAATAAGTGATTTTTTTTTTTTTATTGGGGGCGCTCGCATTGATGTTGCCAGACTGCTGACCAGGAACGGCATCAAGACGGTGGCGAGAGATGCCTTCAACGGCACGAAGATGCACAGATTGTGAGTCGCAAGTATGGTACATTTTTAGAAATCCAAAATGAATCATTTGTAACATTTCGCTCGCTCTGTCTGTGAGGTCGCTGAAAGGCAACCGGCAACTTAGTCACATCCATCCAAACGCCTTCGCGGGTTCCAGTGAGTTGGTCTTACTGTAAGCGTGATTCATCCAAGTCAACATATACATTTTTTTTTTAATGCACAGTGCTACCTTGACTTACAAGTTGGTTCCATTGAGTGTGCTTTGAATTCAAATTTAACTCTGATTTCCCAATGAAACGAATGGAAATAGCATTAATCTGTTTTTGCCACATGCAAACATTTTTTTAATTTAGAAAAATAGTACTATACAGTATTGTACTGCATAATCACATGCAGTAATGTATTAATAAAATAGAATGTACAAAAAACGAACTACTTTTTTCTAATCTTCATCTTAATATTCTTTGTGGTAGCATGTTAATACATGCTACATGCTAATACATTGATTAGCCTCATGTGAATGTGAATTGCTGCCATCTTGTGGCAACTATATGCAATTACATACAACTTTTTGGTAGGGTGTCAATATTCACGGCAGCAAACAAAAAACAAGGATTAACCGTGTTTTTCTCTGCGAGCTAACCACTTGAACTGATGGATGTTTGTGACATTCGCTGCCGCCATCTTGAAAAACTACATTGGTGGCACTCGTAAGTCAAGGTACGACGACGGCTTTTGGTTTCCAATTCATACCGCCTCCTTGTTCGTTCCCCTTGCGCTTTTTTTAGCGACATCTCGCAAACGTCGCTGAGCTCGCTGCCGGACGCCATCTTGGGCAACCTCCGAAGTCTGATCGCCGAGTCTGCGCTCCGCCTGAAGGAACTTCCTCCTCAACGAGCCTTCGCCAGGCTGCAGGAGGCCAACGTCACCTACCCGTCGCACTGCTGCGTCTTCCGAGACATGCACAGGAACAGGTGGGATCATTCATGATTACATCAACAATAATTAAATAAACTAGGGCGGCACGGTGGGCGAGTGGTTAGCACGTCCGCCTCCCAGTACTGAGGACTCGGGTTCGAGTCCAGGCTCCGGCCTTCCTGGGTGGAGTTTGCATGTTCTCCCCATGCCTGCGTGGGTCTTCTCCGGGTACTCCGGTCTCCTCCCACATTCCAAAGACATGCATGGCAGGTTGATTGGGTGCTCCGAATTGTCACTAGGTGTGCTTGTGAGTGTGGATGGTTGTTTGTCTCTGTGTGCCCTGCGATGGGCTGGCAACCAGTCCAGGGTGTACCCCGCCTACTGCCCAAAGCCAGCTGAGATAGGCTCCAGCACCCCCCGTGACCCTTGTGAGAAATAAGCAGTCAAGAAAATGGATGGATGGGTAATTAAATAAACTAGACTAAGTGCAATTTCTAGAGAAATTGCGTGGGAATGCTGAAAGCTGAATGCTAAGATTTTGAATGCTTAATGAAGTAAATTGAGAGATAAATTATGATCTCCTGGTTACTGGTCAACTGACTTTGCTGCCGAGCAGTATCAGACACCTGGTAATGATGATAAGTTATATGTATGGAAGTGGGCGTGAAAAGTGATATTTAGAAAAAGTTCAGTGTCTGTCCCATTGGGAATGAATGGGGAAAAGTTGATATTAACTCATTCAATCCCAAAAACGTGTAAATACGTTTTTTAAATACTTTGTCCTTACCTACCAAAAACGTATTCATCCGTTTTTTCGTTTTTTTGGGGGGGGGGGGTATTTTAATGCTAGAGCACACAGAAGACTTTGATGCAGCTTCTGTCCTGAAGAGGTCACTTAAAGCAATGGTAGTTATTACAAAAAAGGGGCCAGCAGGTGGCAGCTGAGTATAAGAGATCAGCCAGGGCCATGTTGCAACAAGCCATTTTCACCAATGTTTTCATCAGGTTTGTGAATAATGATGAAACTTAGCTATATTTTAATGCTAATTGCTACAAAACTGAAACAGATACAAATACACCTTTTTTTTGACTGATGAAAGAAGAGACTAATCTTTCGTTTGGTAGGTTCCATTTTTTTCATAACAATAGAATAGTATTCTGTGGGCCTTGCAAAAATCAGTCAAAATCCACTTGCTTCAGTGAAAATAGCTGGGAGTGAATGAGTTAAACATTAAATTGTGCCTAACTGTAAGTAATGTGGAATCAGACCATATTTACCCCAGGAGGCATGAATTTTTGAAGGTAGTTGAAATTTAACGGTGTAAACTGGAAGTATTATGTGAGAGTTGTTACACGGCAAAAAAGTGTGGAGAACAATAATTGTTTGTTGTTCTGGACAAGGTAAGAGTAAGCTAGCTTCTTTTACTAGCGTTTGAAGGTGTCAAGTATGTGTTGTGAAAAGAATGTATTCTAATTTGTTGATTCATATTCATAACTTTTCATGACAATGAATTCCCACTTGTGTTGCCTTTTTGCTGTTGCGCTAACAAAGCAGCTATTTCTGACCGTGCGTTATTTTTAGCTCCACGGATCCGATATGCTTGCTGCCGGGAACCCGCGAGGAAACGGCTTTCTACTGGGACCACTGCTTGGGGAGCTACAACACCACGTGCAACCCGGCCCCCGACGACTTCAACCCGTGCGAGGACATCATGAGCGCCACGCCGCTGCGGGCCCTCATCTGGGTGGTGTCCGTGCTGGCTCTGCTCGGAAACGTGCTCGTGCTGCTCGTCTTGCTAGGTGACACCTTTATTTGTCCACACGTTAGTAGATTTAGACATATGTACGTAGAAATATAACTGTAATGTAAATAGAACGTACGTATGTTGACGTTGGACTGAACTTCAGACACTTCACCACTAGATGGCGGCAAAGAACTGAGCAGCCTCTGGACATCATCAGTTCATGTTATCTGGCAGTCAAAAGTACAGTCTTGTGTTTCGTGCTTCGGTTTTTTTGTTTTTGGCGCTGGGATTTGGCCAAATAATTTATTTATTTATTTTTTAATCCGGAAAAATTTTGTGTTAAAACTGCTCTATGTAACAATTTACCCAAAAATATACTTACAATGTCATTTTATTTAGTTTTATTTCATGGCTGTGGTGTCATGTGGCATTGTGTACGTGAAGAAAGGAGCGTGCAGTTTCGTTTTTCAGCCACAGGTGGAAGTAGACATTCGAAATTTTATTTTCTGCGTTCACAGCTTTAAGAAGAAGAAGCAGATGATGCCTTGACACCAAATAAAAGTGCCATCATGATGACTAATATTAAAAGACAAGGCTCCTGTAACATTATGCAGTTTGAGCTTAAATTTATAATCATTGATTTTTTTAAAAATGTATTACGTTATGTAAAATATTTACATAAAATTTTCCCTTGCAGGCAGTGCGTCCAAGCTGACGGTGCCGCGCTTCCTCATGTGCCACCTGGCCTTTGCCGACCTGTGCATGGGCGTGTACCTCCTGGTCATCGCCGGCATGGACGCGCTGACACGGGGCCACTACCACAACCACGCCATCGACTGGCAGACGGGCCTGGGATGCGGGGCCGCCGGGTTCTTCACCGTGAGAAAACACATTACCAATGAATTGATGGCATTTCTATTCACCTGTGTCCGGAAATGTGCGTGCGTGCGTGCATGTCAGGTGTTCGCCAGCGAGCTGTCGGTGTTCACGCTGACGGCCATCACGCTGGAGCGCTGGCACACCATCACGCACGCCCTGCGTCTGGACCGCAAGTTCCGCCTGAGGCACGCCTGTGCGGTTATGGCGGCCGGATGGATCTTCTCCTGCCTCGCCGCGACCATGCCCACTGTGGGCATCAGCAGCTACAGCAAGGTCAGACACACACACCGGACACTTCATTAGGTACACATGGCATCCATCGTGAGAGATAATTGCGCTCAATTTTGATTGACAGCTGAATGTTAGTGTTTCAAGTGGTGGTTGTATTTTGTGCTGCTATTCTGTAATGATTACAGTTTGTTTTTTTTATTTGAGGATAAATAAAGTCAATAGATGGATTTCTTTTTTAATTAAAGACATCAATTATCAACTATTTTATGCATGATTTTATTTTTTGTTGTAATTTTTTATATATATATATATATATACATATATATATATATATATATATATATATATATATATATATATATATATATATATATATATATATATATATATATATATATATATATATATATATATATATACATATATATATATATATATACATATATACATATATATATATATATACATATATATATATATACATATATACATATATATATATATATATATATACATATATATATACATATATATATATATATATATATATATATATATATATATATATATATATATACATATATATATATATATATATATATACACATGCATATATATATATATATATATATATATATACACATGCATATATATATATATATATATATATATATACACATGCATATATATATACATACATATATATATATACATACATATATATATACTGTACATACATATATATAGATATATATATATATATATATATATATATATATATATATATATATATATATATTTGTGTTTAACAAATGATTTCATTATCAACAAATTTGTGAAACACTACGAATAGACTATTAAGCCAGGCCTCTTTTTTTTGGGGGGGGGGCATATTACAATAAAGTGTAATTCCACATCCACTACAGTAGGTGGCAGTCGTGCACACATTTAAAAATTTACAACATAAAATATATTTTTTTTAGGTTTGTTTTAGGGCTGTCAAAGTTAAAGCGTTAATAGATTATTTAATCACAGAAAAATGTTGCATTAATCATGTATTAAAGGCACATTAATCGCACTATTTTTTTTTGGACCGCACTTGAGCCTTGAACGTAACCGCGGATGGTTACATTGAAGGCTGCGCAGGTCAGTGATGAGGTCAATGCACGGCATTTCCTACGCCTGTTGTTCCAAAATGAGCAGGGCGACTCCAGTCGTTGGTAAATTTCGCTTTAAAAAACACCCCGACGGGACTTTAGATGAAACAAAAGTAATTTGCGTTTAATTAATTAATAATTGCTGAATTGCACCCAATTGATATGATGCTGTTACGTTTTCAGCAATACACGCATGCATGCAATTGCATTTATTCAATGTTTTCAAATGACATTCAGATAATAAAATGTGTTAATGTCAAAATATTACCGTATTTTGTATTTATTTTATATTACGCGAATATGCGAGTAATTTAGCTGATTAATCGTGATTAATCAAATTTAAAAAGTGTGATTAATCAGATTAAAAATGTTAATCGTTTGACAGCACTAGTTTGTTTACATAACTTATTTTATCATCAACAAATTTGTGAAACACTACACTACACTACAACGCCTGTTCTTAAAGCGCTTTATAAATATTAGTTGAGTTGAGTTGTACATTTTTAAATATTTTTTTTATGTTTGTTTACATAACTTATTTTATTATCAACAAATTTGTGAAACACTACAACATACTATTAAGCCAGTCCTCTTTTTTTTTTTTTTCCTGCCATATTAGAATAAAGTGTAATTCCACATCCACTACAGTAGGTGGTAGTCGTACACTCATTATCAAATTGCGCAGAATGAGTATTAGCTCCTCTGCAGAGGTGTACTTATAACAGTTTTATAGAAAAATTATACTATATTATCTTCTTCCTTTGTTGGGGAGTGCAACAAAAATAATTGCGAAAAAGTTATTTAAACTGTATTTTGCTTTTTTTTTCTTTCTTCGTTAGAGACTCTAGTTTTGGGAGCTAATACTTATTTTTTCTTATTTTTTTACTGTTTTTAACAACATTTTTTATTACAATTATGTACATTTATATGTATATTTTCTTTCTTTGTTGGGGAGTTGTAACAGAAATAATTGAAAAAAAAATATTTTAACTTTTTTTTTTTTTTTTTTTCATTTGAGACTCTTTCATTAAATTGATTTTCTTAAGAAATATATATCTTTGATAATTTTGTTTTGGGAGTTAATATGTATTTTTAACTGTTTTTAACAATATTTTTTATTGCAATGATGTACATTTTACGTACATTTTTACAATATACTTTATTTTTTTTTCCCCCTGTCTGCATGCATCTGTTCTTATTGCTGCTGGAAATATAAATTTCCCAAAAGGGAGCCATCTCAAAAGGATCAATAAACTCAAGTCTAAGTCTAAGTCCAAACAACATTCCTCTTAGATTTTAATTTCCGTTTTGTCGCAAAAATAAACGCGCCCATCAATGGTATCCCTAATCAAGTGTCCTCCGGCCAGGTGAGCATCTGCCTGCCGATGGACGTGGAGTCGGCGTGGTCTCAGGTCTACGTGGTGTCCCTACTCCTGCTCAACATGGCCGCCTTCGCGTGCGTCTGCGCCTGCTACCTCAGCATCTACCTGGCGGTGCGCCACCCGTCGGGCGCGCCGGCCCGCGCCGACGCCCGCGTGGCGCAGCGCATGGCCGTGCTGGTGTTCACCGACTTCCTGTGCATGGCGCCCATTTCCTTCTTCGCCGTGTCGGCAGCGCTCAAGCGGCCGCTCATCACCGTGTCGGACGCCAAGCTGCTCCTGGTGCTCTTCTACCCCATCAACTCGTGCGCCAACCCCTTCCTCTACGCCTTCTTCACGCGTGCCTTCCGCCGCGACTTGGTCCTGCTGGCGGCGCGCTTCGGCCTGTGCAAGGCGCGTGCGCACGGCTACCGCGCCGACAGCTCATCGTGCCAGCAGCCGGCGTGGGCCGCGCCTAAGAGCGCCGCCGTCAACGTGTGCCTGACGGCGGCCGTCCACGCCGACAGATGACCATGCGACGACGTTCGCCTATAGGCCATGACGGCTTATTTTGAACATTTTTTTTTTATTGACGAGACATGAGGGATTTGCCTTCAATTTTTTATTCAAATGAGACACAAACTCACCACTAGGTGGCGCATCTATGCACTAATTTAGCTTTTCATGCCACGAAAACCCTTTCGTCAACTTGACAGACAAGAGAAAAAAAAAAGCAACAAAAAAATTCTATACGTTTGGGGTCAGAGATGACGCACCCCTCTTTGCCCCTCTCATACTGTCAAAAATGAATAAATAAATAAAAAGGCTAATTTAAAAACGACACACCCTCTGCCCCTCACACAGCTACAAAAAAAAGTGATGTCAGGCCAGCTACTGAATTATCTTTTTTGCACTCACCATAATCCACTAGGGATGTAACGATATCCAAACATCACGATACGATATTATCAAGATATGAAGGTCACGATACGATAATTATCATGATATTGTGGGGAGGTTGGCGGTACAAAAAAAAGGGTCACAATAATGGAAAAAAAGAAATAGCTCATACTAAGAAAAACATACAATATTGTGCTTTTGTGCATTACAGCAAAACATAGAAACAATCTACAATCTCTAATATTTAACAACACATTAAGTTTCTCCACATATTGACTCGGTTCACAAGCATATTACGTGCCCCTTCATCTGACCATTAGCGTGGATTTTTAACCTATAAGGGCCAAAATATGCCTTGTGTAAATTCAACTGCAATAAAAAGGTAGCCAACAGAGGGTGCTAGAACTGCACAAATTAAAATCAACCTGACTTTTTTTTTTTTTTTTTTTTTTTAACAGATGTGCCGCTTTTAATACCGTGACATGACGCCGACGATATATTGTGGCAGTTTTAATATCCCGATATCACGATATTGCCATTATCGTCACATCCCTCTCATCCACCCCTCAGAAAAAAAAACAGCAATAGAAAGCTGGGTTTATTTGCTAACTACTAAATTACAAAATTTACTGTGCACACCGAAAGAAAAAAGGAAAAACATCTTAACAGCCATTCACAGCCGTCTTTAGTTGATAGTCTGCAAATTACAAACTTTTGCTCCACGGTGCCAAACAAATTCACCATTTGGAGGCCTAAAATTACACATTTAGTATTCATATTTGCATACAACCTTGAATATTATTATTATTATTATTATTATTATTATTAGAATGTTTATATATTCTTTTGCACTTATAGCCTTTATAAAGATGCTTTCTGTAACCATGTATGTGCCAGAACAGTGTTGGCGTGAGAGCTGTCGTTTTATCTTGAAGCCAAGCTATCCTTCACAGCCTCCAAGGCATTCAAGGACAAAGTCCAGACCAATTTCAGCTGGGGGTTTTTTCCCCTTTCTTCCTTACAGCAGCATTCACACACACGCACACTCAATGACAACCCAGATTTTCAGGACTACAGCTGCAAGGATCAACACAAGATGATGAAGAGCGACTTCCCCAAATTTCCCACATCACACGTGGCGAATGCAAAATCTCAGGAGACTTGAGCACCGTGAGCCAAACTACGCGAGAGTCAAACTATGCGAGAGATACTGCAGTGCACAGTACACAATGTGGAATTAATTCCAGCAATACCTGAAAATCGCCACGAGATGGCAGTATTGCTCTTCCTGCTCCCCATGTTTCATAAGTGAGTAGTTTGACTTTATTTATTATGCAGGTGTCTTGACTTGTACGATAACTAGGACTGTTAAAAATGTTACCTGCTATTGTCTTAATGTTAACATTTTTCTGTTACTACTTGTGAAAAAGGTAAAGGAGCAACGGTAAAGGTAAAAACGTTAACTTTATAGGTAATGCACCACCGCGCAACTGTTCAATTATATGAATTACATAACCTAAGTACGAAAAACAAAATGATGTAGAAAACGAGCGCTTGCCCAAGACAATGAAAGCGTTTTATTGCGCATGGATAATAGGTGGACAGTATTTTGCAATTTGTGTGTACTGCCATCTGGTGGACATTTGACGCCACTCTCCGTTACTATAGTACCGTATGTAATAACAATAATGCATTCTTGCTCAATTTTTATTGGCTGTCCCGTCACAGAGTGATTATAAGTTTATATTGCATGTTTATTATCATGCTCAGATGTGGTAAATGTGCTAGCTAGCGGCTAAATGTCGACCCCCCCCCCCCCCCCCCCGGGTGGTCAAATAGAGAAGTCTGCAATTTGATCGATACAGTGCGGAATGAAGGTGGAAAATAAGAAACCTTCCAAACTAAAGGTTAACGTATTAATGTTTGGGACATTGATTAATCGACCAAAAAAAAATAGCTAATTAGCTAAATGACATTTTACCGACGTATTTCGCAACGTCACTGCTAATTGATGACGTCACGATTGTCTTCGTTTAGGATGAATTAATAAACATTTAACACAACAATAAACTATTTCCCTTTAATGATTTTTTTTTTAATATCACCGGAAGACACCGGAAATTAAATTATTGATTTTAAAGTCAGTAGTGTGACGCAGTATGCTATCTCGCGAAAATAAATGAGTTGCGCCACACGCTGCGTCATTAAGTCTACTTAAATAAAAAAATAATGTAAAATTATTGTATCGTCTTTTAAAAATAAAGTAAAATTAAGACGCTTTAGTGTATGTACTGTACTGTACAACATTACCTGTTACTGTATTTGTCAATGCGCCGGCTGGTTGCTCGTAAACGCCAACAGAAAGGCTGGGAGAAACTTCTTTGTTAGGTGTGTCCGTATTGGCCGGCGTGTGAGAGAAATATGAAAGCCTCGCCGTGATTGGCCAAAAAGGACATGGCTCTTCTTTTTTTCTCGCGATTGTTTCCCGTGTGAGTTAATGGCTCCTCCTGCTACAGACGGAGACGGAGCTGGCTCGAGCGGTGTTACGGGGGGTGGGAAGCAGGAACACGGCGGAGAAAAACGGCCAATTACACCCCAAATACCAGCGGGTTCTCTGTCGCAGTTGTCTCGCTGTAACCGGAGAGAGGCCGCCCGGGCACTAGTGCGGGGCTGAGGGTTAAATTTAGACGCGTCTCGGCTAGAGAGGACAGCTCCGTGTGTTTAAAACCAGCGACCAACTCCCCAGATGAACTCCGTCAGAGCCACCAACCGGAGACCCAGGCGAGTGCCGAGGCCGCGCCCGGTGCAGCCCGAGCGGAACAACGGAGACAGAGGTAAGCCAAGGCCCCCGCGGCGGGCTTGAGAGCCACCGAGCGGGACAGCGAGCCGTTCCCCGAGACCGCGCCCGGCCATGGTGCTCAAACGCCGCCCGACCCGAGTAGGAAACACCGAGGCTTCGTTGTGTCTAGCCTAGGCCAGGCCGCGCTTTGTTTGGCTTGTACTGTAGCGCGGCTAGGCTACAAGCTAGCGGAAGATTGGGGGGGTTGTCTCCGTAATGCGTAGCAGCCAGACTGCCGACGTTTCACAGCCGATATCGGCCTTCTTATCTCGGCTTGTGTTTGCGGGGGGAGAAAGGGGGTTGTCCTTTCCAGACACCCTTCGCCATGGTTTATTTCTCCCCTTCGCTGTGTCTCTCGCCGCATTCCCAGCTGTCACTAACGATTCCGAGGGTGTAAATCTGCGGCGTCCCGCAGCACTGCCATCTTTGGGGTGGAACAAAAACATTAAGCGGCCGTCATTTGGGGCGACGAGGCTCGACTAAACACTGCGCCAAAACCGCCGCACGGGCACGAATGTCTATACCTTTTTCTGCTAATTTGGCTGTCCATTTTGTCTGGTGGTTGGAAGACTTTGTTGCCCCCCTTTGCTTTGCTTCCTTCCTTGTTGTGCGTGCTAGCCGCCGCGGCTAGCTGCATTTGTTTACACCGCGGATTTGCCTGCTACGCACTTGGATTTTGGAGCCTTTAGCCTCGCGTTCTTCCTTCAAACGTGCGGCCCGTTTTCGTTGGACTACATCACAATTACACTGCTTACACAGCAGCAACATTTAAAGTGGGTGGGTGTGTGTGTGTGTGTGTGTATATATATATACACCCCATTACAGCGTTATCAATCACGACCAGCCATTGTCTACATGAGCTACTGTCAGCCGTGTATGGGAGCTTCACGCTAAAGTGATCATTTAGTCATATTAAACACTGCAGTTCATGTTCTGCACCGCACCTTTTGTTCCCCTCAGTGTGTGCGTGCTATAAATATATTGATGATGTGTGTAGATGAGGAGGCCCCTGCAGCAGCCGCAGCAGAGATGGCAATTGAGGAGTCGGGTCCAGGAGCTCAGAACAGTCCCCTACCAACTGCGACGCAAGACTCTGCTCCCCAAGAGGAGCGCCGCAGCCTCTGCCGCTGCCTCCGCCTGCCCCAGCAAGGGGCTGATGGAGGTTTGATCTTTTTCGTCGCAGTGTATTTGTGTGTGTGTTCGTCTCTGTGTTTGTGAGCTAGACTGTCCTCCTCTGCAGGGAGCATCCACGTCTTCCACAGAGGCTTTCGGCCATCGGGCCAAGCGGGCACGTGTGTCCGGTAAGAGCCACGACTTGCCAGGTTTGTTTGTTTTGGTTTTTTTGTTGTTGTTTTTTTTTTTATATGATTTATTTTATTAGCGGTGCTGCTGTTGCTTTTCTCCTCCCCCCTTCTGACATGTCCTTGTGGTCCTTTTCAGCAGCGCCAGCAGAACAATATCTGCAGCAGAAACTTCCCGACGAGGTGGTTCTGAAGATCTTCTCCTACTTGCTGGAGCAGGATCTCTGCCGGGCGGCGTGTGTCTGCAAGCGCTTCAGCCAGCTTGCCAACGACCCCATACTATGGTCAACGGATGACACCCGAGGGCTCGTCTGATTATTTTCATGCGGGGAACTGATTTCTTTTTTTTCTTTCTTTTTTTTTTTTTTTCAGGAAGCGTCTGTACATGGAAGTGTTTGAGTACACGCGACCCATGATGCACCCTGAGCCGGGACGCTTCTACCAGGTCAGCCCTGAAGAGCACGAACACCCCAACCCCTGGAAGGAGAGCTTTCAACAGCTCGTAAGTTGTCCTGTCTTATGTAGCGACGTCTTATTCTGTCATATGAGGAGCCTTTTTGAGGATTTAAATATTAAAAGCTGGGGAAGAGACCTATTGAGACCTTTTCAGGGAGTTGCAAAAATAATGACCCCCCCTCCAACTACCCAAAAAAAAAGAAAACATGCCGATTTGCACCTTGTGTGAGGCAGTGAGTGCTGACAAAACAATAGTAATGATGACTACAGTAGGAAAATGACTAAAATATTGACATGGCTACAATTTAAGGTAGGAACAGCCTTTCTTGGATGTAACACGTTTGCACATGGAGTGTACTTGCTTTGACTCTGAGGCCTTTGGTGTACTTAACTTTGTTGCGCCAGCTTCAAGAACGTTTTGTTATAACCTCAATGGTGCATAACAGTTAAATAATGAACCTTGTAACTGTTTTGTAAAGGCACATGAATAGAATATAATTGAATATGAATGAATAGAAAATAACAGTTGAGCTGTATGTATCAGGTTTGTAAAGTTCAATGACGAGCGTATAACAGGCCAACCGTCTGATCAATTCAATAATCCTTAACAGGTTTGCAAACATTCAATCAATGACTTCCATGTAACTGTACAACAGTCGGTAACATTATTTAACACGTTAATAATGCAAATTGTAACAGTTTTTCACTTTAGATGACTGTCATGCTAAACAAATTCAAATCTGTGTTGTGATATGATTCAGTACAAAGGTGCCCATGTAAAGCCGGGCTTCGCCGAGCACTTCTACAGCAACCCGGGCAGGTACAAGGGCAGGGAGAACATGCTGGTGAGTCAAGTTTTGGGCTTGGTGTTTTTTATTTTTTTATTTTTTATTTTTTTTTAGCTAGCATCCCAATACTTTTGATTTTTTTTTCTTTTTTCTTTCCCCCCCCCCCCCCCCCCCCCCCCCCCCCCATCCTCCCCCTCAGTACTATGACACCATTGAAGACGCACTGGGCGGCGTGCAGGAGGCCCACTTTGAAGGTCTGATTTTTGTCCACTCGGGCCTACACGGACGAGTGGATCTACATCGAGTCTCCCATTACCATGATTGGCGCAGGTACGTAGCAACAGGCATGTTGAGGTACGGCCGAGTTACGAGCTATCATGTAGTTTACTTTTGTTTGTTTGTTTGGTTTTTTTTTTTTGGGGGGGGGGGGGGGGGTGGGGGGGTTAATTGAACATGACAAGCAGCCAAATAAAAAAAAATGAAAACACTCGAACAGATACTAACAGATACTAACACATAGTAAAAGAATCCAACTGACTCGCGGCTCCTGATGTCATTGACTAGTAGGGGTGGGACAAAAAACCGATTCGACCGAACCATCGGTCGTTAAGGGGAGCTAAACGGCCGTATCGGTAGCAGACTTGTCAACCGATACAAAATCCGCCGTGAATCCTTAGATGCATTGCTTGTAAAGCTGTGGACCGGATATCGCGTGGCTGTGAATCGGTTTTGAGTGAGGCTTTATGGTTTTCATAACAATAGCAAGAGTTCTGCACCGTGCTCTACTTGTTTTGTTTACATTTCAGTAGCAGCACTATTCAAGCTACTTCCGTGTTTACAGAGAGCGAGCAAAGTAGCGCTCAGAGACGCTTCATTCCCGGATGTTGTAAACATAATGCAAAGACGTTACGCGCCTTGGGGGGGAGCCTACCGTCAACACCGTGCTCGCGACACGGCGCGCGCGCGCGCACAACGAGTGACAACATGCAACAGTGGAGACAGTTAGCAGAAGCTGGTGCCGTACATCTTGGTATTTCCCATTGCTAAAGAGTCCTCTCGGTGCACTTGTATGTCCCGGGCCGGCGTTGGTACTGCGCGCGAGCCAAAAAGAATAACTCCCGTGACGATCCAATGCATGGATTCAAACGACACAGGTATGTCCCACAGCCAACACACCAGCTAAGCTAAAAGGACACTGCAAGTATCTCATTTCTCAGTTTGTGGCTCCCCGTCAATGTACACAACTAGCATGAGCCGCAGGGAACTGAGACGTGCCCGCAATTACGTCATCAAACTCAAAATGAACGACAGTCCAAAAAACAAAACAAACAGTAGTGTTAGAGATAGACCGATATGCTTTTTTTCAGGGCCGATACCGATTCCGATTATCGGTAGTCAAGGAGGCAGATAACCGATATTTGAAGCCGATATTCATTTGCAGTAAAAGTTAAAATGTTGGCACCAAATTGTATAACCGTTCTTTACAATGGATTCTGACACTACACTTTTCATTTTATATCCTTCTATCTGCAATAAGACGTTGGTGGCGGGGGGAGTTAAATGTGGGGGCCAATGTGACATTACCTTTTATAGCATTTGGGATACTTGTAGTTTTATTCTATAAATGTTATATTTTTATATTTTGAAGTAATAGGAGGAACCCTGTCATTCAAAATGTGCATCAGCTGTGGCATTACTTATTACTACAGCAAAAAAAAATTAAAAAATTCCATGAGAAAAACTATTCATCCCTGAACACCATACAGTTCTTGTAGACCTTATTATAATTATTGTTATTGTTACCATATAGACAGTTTTGATAAGCTGAGGATCTTAAATCGAGAACAGCAATATCATGCTACTCCTCTCTACAAGAGAACTGTCAAAAGACACTTCATCATGTAGTTTACTGCCACTTAGGATGCCCCAATCAACGCAGAAAAAGGTAGAGTAAAATAACTTGGTTATAATAATAGTAAGAATAACTTGGTTAAACAGACATTGTTGCGGTGGACCGCTGCCACTTTCTGCTGTTTAATGTGTTTTACACTTATAGACACGTGTGTGTATATGGGCACACTATTCTCTCACTACTGTACTGTACTGTATCACTTAATGGCACAGATGTACTTGTCTAAATAATAACTAGGCTGCAACATTGCTAATTCACATTAACAAGCACTGTCTTAGCTGTCCACATGAATAGTTACTAACACACGAGAAAGTTATACAACACACCAAACATGAGCTCATTATTCAAAGTATGATGCACGTAACGAAATTACATCACTGAACATTAATTGCAGCCGACTACGGCCGTAGATGTTACATATTAGTGGCATCGATTGAGAGGATAATGTCCCAAATGACGGCAGACATGACGTGAAAAGAGAGACAAAACGAGCAAATAAGCACACTATACTTTAGTGCACTTCTCTACTAATGCCAAACATACGGAAGAGAACACGTTCGTGTAGTTAAACGGTGTTTGAGACACTTAATTGGTTACGGAGCGGACTTTAACGAGGTGCACAACGAGCTGTCAATCAAATCGACGTCGAAGCTTAAGACACACAATGGCAAACCAGTGCGACAAATAAACACAATATAAAGTAACTAAACGCTATTTAGTGTCACTGTGGCATCTCACTGCATAATAACCGCTATGCAACAAGTAGTGGACGTGACCCAGAATGCAATGTGTGCGTCACGAGAGGTAAATATAATGACATTACTCTACTCTTAACATGGAACTAGACAATATAATAATGACAACTGTTAATATTTGGAACCTTTCTAACAAACATTATTTACTTAAGTGAAAATGTGTGTGATTCCCTCCCCGAGTAGTTCAAGTAGCGAATTAGCTACTGGGTGTTAGCCTACATGCTAAGCTGAACACACCACTGTTAGCTAGCGGGGATTCAATGCAAGGCAATGCAGCTCCATTCATATAGTGCATTTAATACACAACATAATTCAATATGTTTAGCTTATCATGGTGAAACGATCGGCGGAGTCTCTTCTCTTTTAACTTACCTTCGAAGCATGTGTGTCTCGCGTTGTGGGCGCGTGTGTGACCGGCTACTGTGATACACGGCATACACTACTGATTGGTTCTGGCTTTTGCACGGCTAACCAATCAAATGCTGCTATGGGCGTTACATTGCTGGAGTTGGACTCCATAACAGAGACGCTACGGGCTGCATTCGAAGCGAAAAGACGGAGTTTTAAATGGATCGCTCATATCGGCCGTCAGATTAATAAAACAGACAGATACCGATATGTACCAATATGTCAATATCGGCCCGACCAATTATCGGTCTATCTCTAGACTAGTGATTCCATGGTCATCATCGTGTCTCAGATTAAAAAAACAAAAAAGATGTCATACATTAACCAAAAATGAATGTGATGGCAAACAAAAACAAAAATTGTTAATAAAAAGGGAAATGCACTTTTGGAAATATTTTTGGATATATATAAGTTGTTAAAATGTGTTTGATAGATTTATTGTTCCATAAGGTGGCTTCATATTTCTTTTGGCTGGACGGTAGGTTTATTTCATGTCTTAAATTTATGTTTCTGAAATACTTCACAATGTGGACATATTCTGTTTAATTGTGTTGGTGTCTTTTTAAAGGTTAAATATTTATATTTCAAATTGAATTATCAGACTTTTGTTTTCCTGATCCTGATTTTGAATTAAAAAACAAAACAAAAAACAATTATAACTGTTAATAACAACTAATAAATATTTAAACTGATACATTTTTCAGTCATATCGCCCAGCCCTTTGTTCTGATCCATTTAAATAATTGATTCAATATATAAAAATATAGAAGACATTGTTGTTGTTCTTTTTTTACACATTTGTAGATACTGTAAAAATGTGTGGTCTTTTAAGATTAATGTTTACAAGCAACAAATGTCACTATAAGATTTGAATATTGAAATTAATCGTATCGAATCGAAAATTGTATCGTTCCCAAACTTAATCGAACCGTATCGAACCGTTCTGTTCTGAAAGATAATCGTCTTTCAATCGAATCGCAACTTGTGTATCGAGATACATATCGAATCGGCCTCATGTCAGAGATTCCCACCCCTATTGACTAGGCCACTCCCCCGTTCCCCTTAAAGGCACACGTCAAAACACGAACACACTGCATACATGCCCGAGTCGCTTTTGTCTTAAATACATTTCATGGAATGTTTATTTTTATATACATTCTTTTGTATTTTGTTTTTTGTTTTTTTTTTCTCAATAAAGTCCAATATTTTCTGTTAAAACTATGAAACAAAAAAGAGGGCTGGAACAGCTGAAAGTCATTTCAAAGGGGGAAATTAATGTGAATTACAATCTTGATTATTATTTTTTTTTGGTTTGAGAGTTCAGTATTGTTCATTCGGCAGTCTTACCGGTTCAACATATCATCTTTGCTCTTTATTTTTTAATTTTTTTTTAATGCACATTTTTGTGTGTGCGCGTGCATATGAATTTTTGCTTATTAATTCACCTGAAACCTAATTACCCCCGGAAAAAAAAAAATATATATATATATATATATATATATATATATATATATATATATATATATATATATATATATATATATGTGTGTGTATATATATTAGGGGTGTTTAAAAAAAATCGATTCAATAATCGGCAGAATCGATTTTTTATTTTTTATTTTTATTTTTTTAGGATTCACACCTTGAGCATGGAAGAATGTTATATGAACGGAACATTAAGCCTTAATATTTTATTTTAATGCTGTTCAAACATGAAACAGATTACAACCTCTATAAGACTGAAATTTCAGATAAATAATACATTTTCATATAAATCTTACACTCTACAAGCTTACTGATTAGTATTTTCTAAATTTGAATGAAAAAAAATCGCAACAATCGACTTATAAATTCGTATCGGGATTAATCGGTATCGAATCGTGACCTGTGAATCGTGATACGAATCGAATCGTCAGGTACTAGGCAATTCACACCCCTAATATATATATATATATATATATATATATATATATATATATATATATATATATATATATATATATATTACAAGCTTGACTATGGTACAGACTAACCTTGTAAGTCAAGGTACCACTGTAATTGTCCCTCTTGGTCGCCGCCCTCAGCGCCTGGTAAAGTGGCGGACAAGGTGGTGATTGAGAACACTAGAGATTCCACGTTCGTCTTCATGGAGGGCTCGGAGGACGCTTACGTCGGCTACATGACCATAAAGGTGAGCGAGATGAGGAGAGGCGTAAACGTCCTTCCACCTCACCTTTTTTACAATCGTCTTTCTTTATTTGGCGTGTAATTTAAAACGAGTCTGTTGCATTTTGTAACACTCTGCTCTCCCTTTAAGTTTAACCCTGACGACAAGTCGGCGCAGCACCACAATGCGCACCACTGTCTGGAGATCACCGTCAACTGCAGTCCCAACATCGACCACTGCATCATACGCTCCACGTGCACAGGTACATTGCACCCGTCCGCTCTGTAAAACTCTCTCAAGACACTAAATGCGTCCCACAATGCAGTAGTGCGCAACGACACTCGAGGAAAATCATTTCAAAGTGCAGTCGATATTGGTGGTGACGTAATCATGTGTTAAAGGCTGCGGTTGCCTTTCAGTGGGTTCCGCGGTTTGCGTGAGCGGCCAGGGAGCGTGCCCGACCATCAAGCACTGTAACATCAGCGACTGCGAAAACGTGGGCCTGTACATCACGGATCACGCACAGGTAAGCGCTCCTCATATGGCCTGGGCAAAAAAAAAAACATAAAAATAAAAAGGGCGGCTGCTAACGTGCACGTACGCATCGTTTTCAGGGCATTTATGAAGACAACGAGATTAGCAACAACGCACTGGCGGGCATTTGGGTAAAAAACCACGGGAACCCCATCATCAGACGCAACCACATCCACCACGGGAGAGACGTCGGCGTGTTCACGTTCGATCACGGCATGGTAAACAAACGCAAACATTAAAAGCCTGGGAATTTTTTGCATTTTATTCATCAGGACTACTTCTTTGAAATTGAGTTGGGTTTTTTTTGTTTTTGTTTTTAGCAGCAGCTTAAGTACAAAGCGAGCCCGTAATAATGTGCACTGCTTACACTAACAACATGGCTGCCAACAAAGACGAGCTCATCTTTTAGTGTTGCCAACTTAAGTGATTTGGGCGCTATATTTAGACAATTTTCCAACCTGTGACTTGATTAGCTCAGATTTTTAAAAGTCCTTGATGGTAAACATGATAAACTAATTGAAAGAGCTATTTAAAAAAAATAATACTAATAATTAAATCACTCAGATTATTGATGCACAAACGCAAAAAGGTGAAATGTTAATCGCCACACCATATTGCGTTCTATTTAAATCAAATTATTATTTTTTCCAGTCGGTGTCAGTTCCCCAATCTCAAAGCTATCAATTAGGGTGATTTTGTTGAGAGAAGAATAGTGATAGACAATTATCGGTGGCGATATTTGGCATTTTGGCAAATATCGGCATCGACCTTTCTACCAATCTGAAGGGCACTAAAGCTGGTGTCTCACTGCGCAGTGAATGCTTGAGAATGCGAATTTGGGGTTTTCACTAGGATTTTTTTAAGATGTTCACATAGGGCTTTTACTGGTCACAGACATTTCAAACATATTCAGACAATTCTTCATTGTCTGTGAAGATATTTTGAAACTTTTTACGAACCTGCCGAATACCCCAAATGAGCTACGTTCACATGCCTTTGTCACACAGTGAGACACAGGAACTCTTCATTCATGAAATAAATTATGAATTAAATTAAATTTCCACTTTATAAAACATGATGCTGACACTGGGTACTCCCTACATTTTTTTTAAGTGAAATAAATGTTAATTTGATTTGGTAAAACTTTATTTACAGTTGGAAAATTTAGGGAAAGTATTTACTTGTTTAATATTTAATTTAGCTTAACACATGCTGATGACTCTGGAAGTTCCCTGCAATTTTATAATTTTTAAACAATGCTGTCAATATAGTTTAACATTTAAAATAAAGTTGTTTTTTTTGTTTTTTGTTTTTGTTTTTTTTAATCTTTACATTTTGACACTAATATTTTCTCTTTTCCTGCAAATGGATATCGGCTTGAAATATCGGTTATCGTCCTCCTTGACTGCTACTAGCAGGCCTGCATGCCTGTCATTAAATGACAGAGCTGAAAGGGTTCCAGTGTGTTGTCTTTGAAAGTGTTTTGGGCCCAATTTGCTCAATTTCAAATGTCAATTTATGAAGGATCATGTTACATTTTGTACACCGGGGGGCGCCAACCTCTTGCCAGCCCTTGCACATGTTATCAATTCGCTTTCAGGGCTATTTCGAGAACTGCAACATCCACCGGAACCGCATCGCCGGCTTTGAGGTGAAGGCGTACGCCAACCCCACGGTGGTGCGGTGCGAGATCCACCACGGCCAGACGGGCGGCATCTACGTGCACGAGAAGGGGCGGGGACAGTTCATCGAGAACAAGATCTACGCCAACAACTTCGCCGGCGTGTGGATCACGTCCAACAGTGACCCCACGATACGGTCAGCGAGGGCGGGGGAGCGCTCGAGCACACATCCAACACGTGTTGCCACTGCGAAGGTAGTAACGTTTTTTTTTGTCACAAACAGAGGTAACGCCATCTTCAACGGCAACCAGGGAGGTGTGTACATATTCGGTGATGGGCGGGGTTTAATAGAGAGCAACGACATCTACGGCAACGCCCTGGCGGGAATCCAGATCCGGACTAACAGCTGTCCCATCGTGCGCCACAACAAGATCCATGACGGCCAGCACGGCGGCATATACGTGGTAAATGTGACTTTTCTTTTTTTTTCTTTGTTTTTGTTTTGTTTTTGTTTTAACGCTCAATATCGTGACCGACCGGCAGCACGAAAAGGGCCAAGGCGTTATTGAGGAGAACGAGGTGTACAGCAACACGCTGGCCGGCGTCTGGGTGACCACGGGGAGCACACCCGTCCTCCGCAAGAACCGCATCCACAGCGGCAAACAGGTGACACCAACATGCAACTGTTACTGGAGTGTTTGACGATATGATCTGATAGGATGCCAGTAAACAAAAACGTCACAAAAAAGTATATACATGGATATATTGAGAGAGAGAGAGCGACTTCTGGAAAAAATTTTTGAAATCATGCAAAGTAAAACCTCTTGTAATTTAGTGTAGCAGTTTAAGCCCAATTAAGGATACATGGTTTTGGCAAAGTGCAGTAACACAACCTCGCCACTCGGTAGCGCTAGTACTCTTCATTGTGCTTTGAGAAGGAATGAGGAAATGTAGGCGTTGCTCTGCAACTGCCACTGGTTTCATGGTGTGGCCATCTTTACCCACATTTGTATCCCACTAGTATATTATTCTGTTGTTTAGCCTGTATGTGTATTTGCATTTGGTTTCATCTTTGTGGCCATTTGTCGTGTTGTAGGTGGGCGTGTATTTCTACGACAACGGCCACGGCGTGTTAGAGGACAACGACATCTACAATCACATGTACTCTGGCGTACAAATAAGGTAAGCTTGAAATGTATACAAGGGGGACCAACAGGAGGCACATACTTATAAAATGATACAAAGTTCAAATCCCCGCTGCTTTTGTCATCAACTTAGCTGAGTTATGTCGCGTTTCAAGGCGAGTTTTGGGATTTTATGGAAGGTTCATTTTTTCAAGCTAGCGTTCAAATTTCAATTAAGTTTTCAAGTCACAGTGTGGGTTTGTGTGTGTTGATGAGATGAGCCCCTTCATTCCTTGTGTCTATCACATAAAAATGTTGCTTTGGCGCCATCTTGTGGCATTGTTGAAAGGAGAGGACAACTTTATTGACTGTCTTCATCTTGTCTAAGAGGGAAGAAGTGCTTTGCTGGCATCTATCTAGAAGCAGTAACAAACCTTTTTTGCAGCTGTTGTCGGTTGTATTGTGTCTCTAGCCCGCCATATGTAAATGCAACTTGATGTGATTTTGTTTGTGGTTGCCAGGACGGGCAGCAACCCAAAGATCCGGCGCAACAAGATCTGGGGTGGACAAAATGGCGGCATTTTAGTCTACAACTCAGGTGTGCGTGAAGCATCCCCCACAAACATCCGTTTTAGAGTGCACACGAACGCGTCTTTGACCCCGGTTCGTGCGTGCGTGTGACATGCTAGGTCTGGGCTTCATCGAGGACAACGAGATCTTCGACAACGCCATGGCGGGCGTGTGGATCAAGACGGACAGCAACCCCACGCTGAGGCGCAACAAGATACACGACGGCAGAGACGGCGGCATTTGCATATTCAACGGAGGCAGAGGTAAACGTCACGTCATTTGCATACACGCAGGCCTCGATCGAACCCCTCGCCATGTGCGTGCGTGCGTGCAGGCCTGCTAGAAGAGAACGACATCTTCCGCAACGCGCAGGCCGGCGTGCTGATCAGCACCAACAGTCACCCCATCCTACGCAAGAACCGAATCTTTGATGGCTTCGCTGCAGGTCACAAATCGTAAATGAGCATCTTTGCCATGTTCCAAAAGCGTCCCGCTCAAACCGGCCCGTCCTCCCCACCAGGTATCGAGATCACCAACCACGCCACCGCCACTCTGGAGGGAAACCAGATCTTCAACAACCGCTTCGGGGGCCTTTTTCTCGCCTCGGGCGTCAATGTCACCATGAAAGGTACAAATAGTTACGACAATGTCAAATGAAGAAATGATGTTGACATTTTGGAGAACTTTATTTACAGGAGAAACCGTTCAGGAGCTATTCACATAGTATTTAGTTTAGCTTAACACATGCTGATGACCTTGGAAGCTCCTTGCAATTGGTATCATTTTCAACAAAGCTCTCAATTATTTTTATGTTTAAAATTAAAAGGAAAAACATTAAGTGTTGAAAAGTTGGTTTAACAAACATGCTGAATGGCATTTCAACACAGTAATATATTTTTTTTTAATTTTGATGCCAATATTTTCTCTTTTACAACAAATATCAGTTATCAGCCTCCTTGACTACTAATAATTGGCATCATCCCTGGGGAAAAAACATATCTATCACTAAATAGTATAGCTAAAATGTAACTATGTTTAGTAATGGATGGTCTTTTTAAAAAAAAAAAAAAAAAAAATAGCCTTATATGGTTGTTTTTTATTTAATTTCTTTTAGGGGAGAAAAACGCCTTATTGTCATATTTTTTGGAAGAAAATAACACCTTAATATATGTGGTCTTTTTTTTTTTTGTTTGTTTGTTTTTTTTTTTTTTTTTTTTGGGTAGCATCACAAACTCAAATCAAATAGATGGCGAATTACCGGTCACGATAAAATAAACACCGCGGATTGACGCGACCGCTTCAGTTTGAACCAACCAGTGCAATCACCTTTTTTTTTTCCCTTCCCCCCTCATGAGTGTCTATTCAAGAGTGCTTCAGTAATTAATTAACTTTTGTTCACCCCCAACAACACAAGCTGCTTTAGCTGCTTATATGTCCTCCACATACTCTTAACTTTATGGCAACAGTTTTCCTGCACAATTTGATGATTTTTTTGTTGTTGTGTTTTTTATTTAGCATTATATCTGACCTCTTGTAGCAAAACAGCCTCCACGTGACGAAGCTCACTCCCACTTTGCCGAAGACGCGACAGAACTGGCTGCAGCTTTTGCAGCCTCCCGCGCTCCAACAATGTTTTTATGCAGCAGCGAACGTCCAAATTGACACGAAGACATATAATGTTACATCCTGACGTCAATTTGGGGATATTTAAAATTTTTATCACCCCCCCCCAAAAAAATACACCGGTAATATCGTAGACGATATTTTTTGGAACACCCCTAATAATAAGCATTTTTAAGACTTAAAAAAAAAGATTTATTGTGTTTTTTCCAAGGATGTCATTTGTAGAAAAACATGTTTTAGAAGACATGATGTATAGTACTATGACTGCCCCGCCCCCGGCTGACACATGGATGGAGTAAATGTTGTCATCTTCTTGTTGTCAGACAATAAAATCAACAACAACCAGGACGCCATTGAGAAAGCGGTGAGTCGAGGACAGTGCCTGTACAAGATCTCCAGCTACACCAGCTACCCCATGCACGACTTCTACAGGTGAGCACACAAAGAAAGAAAGCGTCTTTAGTGGACGGCGTGTGATCGGCGTCTTGTCTTCGCAGGTGTCACACTTGCAACACGACAGACAGGAACGCCATCTGCGTCAACTGCATCAAGAAGTGCCACCAAGGCCACGACGTAGAGTTTATACGGCACGATCGGTGAGGAGACGGCCACAATGCAGACAGATTTTTTCATTTGAGCGCATTTGAATTTTTTCCACCCACGTTGAAAATTTTACTGCGAGGAAGCACCCAGCATATGGTGCTACTCACTCGCTTTTGAGTGATTAATAATGCTCCGTTTCGGTCCAAAATCAATGTGAGCGTAGTAAGCCAAAAGTAAATAATGTGGTTGCACAAATGTGCACACCCTCATAAAAACGGGGTGGTGGTTGTTCACAATGAATCACTACTAAACTGCCAACGTTTAACCGCAAATGAAGTTGAGCTGTTCCAGTAATTTTTTTATTTTTTATTTTATTATTTATCTATTTATTTATTTATTTATTTATTTATTTATTTTTGCATATCAAAGATTTTAAGCATGACTTCCCCTTTTCGACGCGTTGGCTTAAAAAACAAAACAAAAAAGATAATAGAACTTTGGCTTCAT